>NC_060177.1:28791471-28848971 GCF_021184085.1 Oncorhynchus gorbuscha
AGTGATAATGAAATGACCAGGACAGTAGCATTCTACACAGTAGAAGAAAGCAGCAGAGAATCGGTACTACAGTTTTAACAGCGAGAATAAAACCAGACGTTTTCTGCCATTGAACTTTGCCATAAATGAGCACTTGTCTCAACAGCAGCATAGCAATGCCCCCGCTGTTAACTAACATGGTAAATCGAGGGTAATTGCCTCCAACCTGTAATAATTTCCCCTTGGTGAATGAAAGGTAGTTGACATTTTAACAGCCTGTGATAGCTGCACAAGAACAGAATGATCTGATCATACCAGGCTATTAGTGATCAACTGTTGCTGCAGGCAGGACTGGGAAGAACAACAGAACGGCTGTGCACCTGTTCTGTTCTGTTCAGCAGGTTATCCGCTTTACGAGAAGGGAAAGCACGTGAGTGATTCCAACCAATTCTCCGAATCGAGAGAGATGCTGAAATTGCCTCCCTGTTTTCTCCTCTGGACTGCTTGCTATCTTGTTATCTTGCTATCTCATTTTCCGGTCTTGACCAGCTAGATGATCCTAATTCATCAATGACAGAACCACCTAAACTAAGGCCGTACCAAGAATATCCGCTTGACGTGTGTAAGATGCAGTAAAGCATTTCAATACTCAAATGATATCCCCTCTCATCTCTTTTGAGTTTGTGCTGGTTGCTCCATACAGCATTGAACCACGAAGGTTGTGTAGAGCCGTAGCCAAATGGCACCTGGGAAGGATTTAGTTCTCTGCTCTGCTATATACAGCGTCACAGTGTCACATACATATTGATGCCCTCTACAGGAGCCTTTTGGCCCACTCCCTGGAGGAGCTCCTCCTAAGTTTCCTCATTAGCGTTGACTATAGGAGTTGGAAAGACAGCACAAACTGATCTGGAACCAGGCTAGCTCTTTGCAGGACATTGGTCTGACTTTCAGAAAAGAAAATCAAAATCAAAAAACAAAATCATCTTGTTTTACTGAGTCATGTTTCAAAAGGAGCCGAGCGGAGTTGGCAGAGCTCAGCTGATTTAATTTAAACCTCTGATCCTGTCTGTGGCGGTGGAATGTTGTCCTTTCGTTGGTCTGTAGCACATTCTGCCAGCTCCCGACAAAGGCCCATGCCAATTCAAACACCTTGGAAACCGCTGATTTTGATAACAAGGAAAAATATGATATTGTCTCTCTCTCCCTCTCTTTCTGTCAAGGCAAACGGGAACCAGATCTGCTGTTAATTTGGAATGTGTTTACTTGTCTTTGAGAACAGTTGTGTACTAGTGTGATTACAGCGTTACTACACAGATATAAGAGCAACTTCATCTATCATTTAAAAGGGGCCCGTGCACACGGTTTGATCTGGGAGCTTTGTATGGGTGTATTGTTCATTGTACTGGCCACAGGGGAGATGCTGGGTGGGGAGAGTAAGAAAGGCTGTTGCTTAATTGACCTCAACTTCATTGCATAATATGCCTTGGGGTGGGGGACACTTCACATTTCACATTTCTACAGTACAACCACATAGTGGGAGGATTGTTGAGATTTAAAAAACAACAAGACTTTCTCTGTAACCAGATGGAAAATCCCCTCGTATCAGGACATAAGTGTACAGAAGGCAATAATAGTGACTGTTTTCAATGGCCGATCTGACTGAATCAAAGACGATCTGATCCCTCTGTGTTTCTCTGAAAGCTGTCCCTCACTCTCTCTCCTCTTCATCAATTATCCAGTTTAAAGGAACCTGTTGCTCATTGTCACTGAACTGATCTGAGTGGCTCTGTTACCAATTCCTTTCTAAAGTTCTTTTTGTTACATGTTATTTCCCATCTGTAGGTAGTTATGAAGTTAAAGGGTTTGCTAGACACCTGTGTGGGTGAATCCAGGCCATGTTCAACGCATCTCTGCTTGTTCAGGATGATAAAAGAATTTGGGCAACGGAAAGTGAGCCGCGATATAAATCTGAGTGCCTTTGCAGATGGTGATGTTGACTCTGGAAGCCTTACAGAGCGAGTCCTGGCTCCTGCAGTCAGTCCAGGAAACCACTCTAGCACTAGGGCCATGTGGGACCTCTCCTTTTTTTTTAAAGCAGTTGAGAGTGCTTTTTTTCACAACCCATTGTAAGCAATCAGAGGAGCAAATAGAAGGCTTCGGTCGAGGCACACAGGCAGGCACTCCTCTCCAGAAGGCTGAGTGAGAGCAATGCTCAGTCAACTGACAGTCACAGCACAGCTAGACAGCCAGGAAGACAGGGCATTCTCTCACAGCACTAACAGACACTAGCATCACCAGCGGGGCCTCTGGAGCCCACTCACCCCCCTCCCGGATATGACTGCTCCTGGACACAGACTGATCCTCAGCCTCTCTAGCCAGTTGTAAGGAGCAGCGAATGGACAGAACCACTGGCATATCCTCCTGCTATCCTCTCCACACCCCCACCACGCGCTGCTCCATACCCCCAGAAAAGGATTCATGCTGTGTTGACATAGGCTACAGGTGGTTGGTCGTGTTTGAGCGGCTGTTGGTTGTTTTCTCTGTGTGGTGGTGAGTTGAGGTGTGTTTAGTGTCATGATGATGCTGCCTCTTGTTGTGATGAGCTTGGTGTGTGTGCTACTGGGCTCCGGATGGGCCCAGGCCCAGGACCAGGCTGTGGGGCAGGATGGCGCTGCCACCCCCTGGAGACAAATGATCCAGTGGGAGAACAACGGCCGGAGGTTCAGTCTCCTCAACAGTGGAGCCGAGTACGTCCCTGCAGGAGCACAGGAACAGGAGAGAAGTCACAGAGTGGTGGTGGCTGACTCTCGCCCCCGAACCCCCCGCAGACCACAAGGTGGGAATGTACGCAGGCAGGCCCCCTCCAGGGGAGGCTCGGAGACCGTGAGAGGACAGGCCAGACATCCATTTGGCTTCGGACAGGTGCCCAACAACTGGCGCCAGGGCTCCGTGGGGACAGGCTCCACCAACCCCCGCTTTAGGCCATCCACTGGGTCCTCTTCATCGTCCTCATCATCCTTCTCATCTTCCTACAATGTCCCTGTCCAACCCTACCCGCAATACCCCTTCCCTCAGCAGCCCTACCCCCTGCCCTATGATCCTAGTGTGGTGGAGGGAGCAGGTCGGGGCTACGCGGAGCCACCCTTCCAGAGGGCCACAGGTGGAGGCTATGGAGCTGGTGGTGGAGGATACGGTGCTGGTGGTGGAGGATATGTTGGTGTCGGTGGAGGATACACTGGAGTCGGGTATGGAACGGGTGCTGGTCTGGCCCCTGTGGTTCCACGCTCCCCTCAGGACTATGGTGAGGATGGCTACCGTTACTACCAGTCCTATGGCTACGGGCCCAACCCTGCCGTGCCTGCCGTGCCTGATGTGCCAGCACGGGCTGCCCAGCCACCCTTCTCAGATGGCCTGGACCGCAGATACACACACAGCCTCTACAATGGAGGAGAAGATCCTGCTGCTGCTGCTGCTGCTGCCGACACAGTGCCCGCTGCCCTGGACAGGACAGTGGCTGGCGCTCAGCCTCCAGTACGAAGTCCCCAGTATGAGCAGTTCCCCCCGTTCGGTAGGCCCCAGGTGCAGCCACAGCCTCCTTTCCTTCCGCCTGTGGTGCCAGGTAGAAACCCCAACACGGCCGTGGAGAACCCCAGCGTCAACGTCGGGAGTGTCTACCGGCCGGAACAGAGAGGTATGCGCAATTAACATGCACAAAGTCATTTAGTTCAACATACTATGTCTTATAACAAAGCCAGCTCTTTGTCCACTGTCCAACCAGATGTTTTAAATCATCAGAATGTACAGTATTTTTTTTTTGAGAGTATGAAAGATTATCTGTATGTGGTCCTAAAGAAAAAAAATAGATTTGTCATCTTCTATTTAGTCAACTTTATAGTCTGTTTGATGTGAGCAGTACAAGACAGTCATGCAAACCACGAATGAACCACCAGATCCTAATGGTAGCGCACATGTGAAGTGGATTATGCACTTGTGGGGTCACATCCAAGCTTTTCCTCAGTTGAAGGAAAGAAAACAAGAAGGGAATGTGGCTCCTCTACTCTGCTCCTCTGCTATTTCCTGACAGCGGTGGACAGTATGAGCCCAGGGGGAGCAGAACCCTTACCACCTGTCTCCCCAGCTATGTGCCTCTGCAGCTGGAGAAGTACACTGTTTTCTAGAGGTCACATCTCTCAGGCCCAAAACACAGTACATGGAAATCTCTTTTTAAATAACCAGAATTTCATTGCTATTTACTGGCTCAAGTCTTTCAATTATAATTTGCCAAACAAAAGCAAACTCTACTGAAGGACGGTTCATCTTTCCCCCCTCACTCAGAGGGGTTATTGAAACCAGGTGTTGAGAAAGGCCTGCCAATGTGGTGAGCGCACACACAGGGCTCACTGTGTCATAGCTTGGGGAGTAAATAGTCTGCTGAAAATGGCTTGGCTCTTGGGGAGGTCTGGGTGTAGAACCTGGGAATAGAGGTTACCTCGGTTTTGGGGCTGGCTGGAGGAGGGTGACTGGGGCCTGGGTGAGCAGGATGGGAGAGAGGGGGGTGCTGCCTGTACCACTACCAGAGAGAGAGAGAGGGGAGGAGGGGGTGCTGCCTGTACCACTACCAGAGAGAGAGAGGGAAGGAGGGGGTGCTGCCTGTACCACTACCAGAGAGAGAGAGGGAAGGAGGGGGTGCTGCCTGTACCACTACCAGAGAGAGAGAGAGGAGGAGGGGTGCTGCCTGTACCACTACCAGAGAGAGAGAGAGGAGGAGGGGGTGCTGCCTGTACCACTACCAGAGAGAGAGAGAGAGGAGGAGGGGGTGCTGCCTGTACCACTACCAGAGAGAGAGAGAGAGAGGGAAGGAGGGGGTGCTGCCTGTACCACTACCAGAGAGAGAGAGAGGAGGAGGGGGTGCTGCCTGTACCACTACCAGAGAGAGAGAGGAGGAGGGGGTGCTGCCTGTACCACTACCAGAGAGAGAGAGAGTGGAGGAGGGGGTTGCTGCCTGTACCACTACCAGAGAGAGAGAGAGGGGAGGAGGGGGTGCTGCCTGTACCACTACCAGAGAGAGAGAGAGTGGAGGAGGGGGCTGCTGCCTGTACCACTACCAGAGAGAGAGAGGAGGAGGAGGGGGTGCTGCCTGTACCACTACCAGAGAGAGAGAGAGGAGGGGGTGCTGCCTGTACCACTACCAGAGAGAGAGAGAGAGAGGAGGAGGGGGTGCTGCCTGTACCACTACCAGAGAGAGAGAGAGAGGAGGGGGTGCTGCCTGTACCACTACCAGAGAGAGAGAGAGAGGGGGGGTGCTGCCTGTACCACTACCAGAGAGAGAGAGAGGAGGAGGGGGGTGCTGCCTGTACCACTACCAGAGAGAGAGAGAGGAGGAGGGGGGTGCTGCCTGTACCACTACCAGAGAGAGAGAGAGAGGAGGAGGGGGGAACGGATTAGTGGAAAGTCCCTGTTTCACATGGTCCATTGCCTCAGGAAATCAAACAAATATTTAGTATGAGCTGGGGTGAAGAGGGAGGGAGGGAGCATCAACAAGCTACTCTTAAACATGCAGTGGCCCAGCCAAAATGCCCAATATTCGTTTTGTAATTCAAAACACACAATTTCTTGAAAACCAAGGGTAATTGATAGACTCTGTTCTGAGAGCCAATCACAGGGCTGGGTTAGGGAGTATGGTGAGGGTAAGGGGTGGACACCGACTTTATTATTGGAGCCCAAAGTTATCAATGTGGAAAACATTTATTTACAGTAACTGAAGCCGTGTGGCGAAAAGTGACGCAATTGCCAACACGTGTGTGGGAGTTTTCTCTGTCCTAGCTGCTAGGAGCCTCCATGGCCTGAGGAGCAGGGACATCAGATGGGGTACTCTCCTCTGGTTGGGAGCATGGAAGACTGACTTACACATATTTCTATTCCTCTGCCTGGCCAGGCTGTGCATGAGGCTCCTTAATGTGCCATGTGCTTCAGTTCCATAACTCAGTCTCACGCATTAAGACACTGGAATGTGGAAGCATTCTTCTCTGTCCAAGACACAGCCAACGTGTGTGCAGATGCCTCAGCTTTCTCACACGCCATTTAATAAATGTGATATAAGTTCCTCCTGTGGGCCGACAGTCAATAGAAGCGAAGGCTGCAAAGGGATTCCAATTTAACTGACCTTCGAATGTGGAGAACCGGTTCGCTTTGTTGCCACTCAAATGAATAGGACTCAAATCAAAGACCGATTAGACACAGAATTATTGAGGGTCACATTTGATTTGGATAGCCTGGCTAGTCCATCTGTAGATGCTCTACACATGGTCATTCTGTCGACAAACTATCTGTTGATAAGAAACCGCTGGCTTAGGTTACAGTTAGGGCTAGGTTTAGAATAAGGGTTAGGGCTAGAGTTAGGGTAAGGGTTAGGTTTAGGTTTAGGATAAGGGTTACGTTCAGGATTAGGGTTAGGGTTAATAGATAGTCAGTTGAAACGTTAGTGATAGTCTGTAGAGTATCCACACATGAACTATCCAAAGTCCACTGGGCACAGACATCAGTTCAATGTCTAGTTTGGATTTATATTTGGTTGAGTTGTCAACTAACGTGAAACAACGTTGATTCAACCAGTTTTTGCCCAGTGGGAAGTGTTAATGTATTGACTTGTCAATAGAGATAAGTAGTAACTTGTCTTGTTTATTGCCAAATGGCCTTAATGGGAACAAGATAAATGAGGGATGTGGAAAGAGCCTGTGTTGGTGTGTTGCAATAGGCTCGGACTTGTCTTGTTCACGGAGAGCTGTGACTGCAACCATCACAGCACTATTATATTGCACTCTATTCTCTCACCACTCTTAAGCTCTCACGTATTCTCACATGCACCCACTCCAATGAAAGAGCTGTTCTCAAAAGATAAATGACATGCCATTGACTTCGTAAAAGGGATGTGTTTATATGTTGTGTATTGTACACTTTCAGGGAAAGACATTATTAAAGAACTGGCAAAATCCAACATCTTTTCTCTAGTGCCCCACTTAGAATATGATACAGTATGTACAGCCTTGTCAAATGCTTTTGAGGGCTGATCAGCCTTTGGTTCAGACACACTATATCCCTCTGAAAAATACCCAATTTCCAGTTTCCGGAGATTAGGGGGCTAAAGAACAAAGGCTTTGGCGAAAGAAGAGGGAGAAGAGTCCGCTGCTGGATGGAAAACCTCTGCATTTCACACAGGCCTTACAGTGTTTACATGGTCTGCCCCAGGAAGCATCCCGTGGCCTGTAAGTCTGCTTCAGAGAGAGATGACAAATAGGATCTGTACACAGTGCTGGGAAAGACAGAACCCTCACTTGAACCTGTGTCTAAACTGGGGAAGGCTCACCTGGATGTTAAACAGGCAGAGGAGATAGGAAGCTTTCTCTGTAGAATTCCTATAAACAAACTGTATCCAAAGCCTGCTGTAAACAACCGTGATGACAGAGCGAGAATACAAAAGTGCAACGCTAAATATCATGTCCCCGTATGGCTTCAGTTGTTTTACTGTTTTTTCAATTTGGCCGGGACCAAAATGAAGCTGATGGTAGTTTTTGAATGGTATACCAGAGGTCAAAACACGAGATTGACTTTATGTTGCTCCAACTGGTTCACATTTAAGTGGATGTCTGGCCTTCGAGGTTGAGGTAAAGGGGGAGGGAAGGGGGTGGTGATAAGGTATCCCAGTGACCCTTTCTGACATGCCCTTTACTGGAAATGGGACACACATTGGCTCTGACAACTCAGGCCTGCTTTTTTATTTAGTCTTATGTTTTCTCTGACAGAGTCGATCACTGGCCCAGTTTAGGAACAGCGGGGTGTGAGATCATTGTTGTTTTACCTTAGCATGCTGCTCTGTCTCTCTTTCTCTCTCCCTCCATCTCGCTCATTTTCTTGCATGTGAAATAACTTTCCATTTTTGATTACTAGGAGCCTACAGCAAATATGAAATATGAACGTTGGCTACTGTAGCAGAACAGAATTGCAAGTGTAGTTGAGGAAGTTGATTCTGTAATGCTTATCATTATCCCCTCCAGATATGAATAGTCTGAATGTATTTTTCACGCCAAAGGTTAACATGGAACGACAGGTGCAAATTAGGATTAGTGTCATGAAACATCACATCACATAAAGAGGCCCCAGCGTTTTAGCATCATTTTCTCCCTATGTGTACCAACCATGTTTTCACTTTCACATTCAGGTTGTGAGGGAAGTATTTTTTAAAGAATGAATGACTCATTCATGTATACTCCATTGTATTTTTCTTGGCATGATTAGCTTTTTTGTGTACACTAAGATCAGAATCTATAATGACCTATAGGGAGGGAGTACTAATCCTGCTGAGATGATCATCTGGAATGTACTGTAATTAGTGATTCCTGACTGCAGACCACAGGGCCCACCTATCTGAATGTGCAACCATATGTAACCGGTGGTCATAACTCTACACTAAATCTTCGGTCCCTCTTTAAATGACGTTCAGCTTCTAGAGGCTTCATAAAGCCTTCATAAGCGCTACATAAAATGATCGCCATTGTCAACTGTGACATAACCCACTATGTCGAATATGATGTAATCATGCTTTATACAGGGTGACATGTTGTGCTGAAGGATGGCACACACTATAAAGTGATGTCATGTTAGTCACATTACACCTAATCCCTGTGTTTAACACTTCTTTGGTTACTACCTAATCCCATATGTGTTATTTCATAGTTTTGATGTCTTAACTACTACTATTACTATTATTCGACAATGTAGAAAATAGTACAAATACAAAAAATATATATGTGGGGGATTGGAAATGATGCAGACAATTACATTGATGGAAGCCACAATCTATCTGCATATTAAAGATGATTTACCCTCTAAAAACTTAATTTGTACACATCATGTTGCCTAGCCCATAGCCCTATATGTTTTGTATCACAAGGTTTGAATCACAACTAAAGTGGCCAAATAACTTAAAATGAAGCACATTAATTTGCTTTATAACCGGTGTAGAGCCTAACTGGCATACATTGGCGGCGCGTGAGTTTCAACTTTGGGGAAGATAACTTTCACTATAAAAATGTAATAGAATAGGTCAGCTTTTGTACCATGGGGGACAGTAGATTGTCATAGGCTAGTGCTTCTGCTGTTCGTTAGGCCGACTCATCTGGTTGGCTGATGAAAAGTCAATGTGGACAGTTATTCCAATATCTTCAATATGCGCCTCGGAATTCGATAAGAAGGACTCGCGCAGTTGCGTCCCCGATGTGTCTGTCTTCACTTGTAGCCTACAGGTGCTGAGATGCCTGTGAGAAGGAACAGATCATGTGACAGTCATTGGTTAATAAGAATTGAGATATCTGAGAGAATCATGGAAGTGAGAGGTGCAGCCTGGAGAAGGAAATTATGATTATTATATTCAGCCCAAGGGTACAACGGCCACTGGCCACAAAAGACCTGGATGTTTTTAGTGGGCATTACAGCCACACAAGGGGGATGCCGCCAGGAAATTTGAGGCATTATCAAGTGCTTGTCAAATTGTGAATGAGAGACTGATGAAGTGTTTGCAGCCTGCGCAAGAAACAAACTAGAGCTCATGCCATTCATCATCAGAGTCGCATCTTTCAGTCTTAGAATTTATTCCAAATCTAAACATATAGACCTCCCGAGTGGCATAGCGGTCTAAGGCACTGCATCGCATTACAGACCCAGGTTCAATCCCGGGCTGTATCACAACCAGCCATAATGGGAGGTTCATAGGACGGCGCACAATAGGCCCAGCGTCGTCCGGGTTAGGGGAGAATTTGGCCGGGGGGCTTTACTTGGTTCAATTTCCTCTAGCAACTTCTTGTGTCGAGCTGGGCGCCTGCAGGCTGACCCTGGTCGTCAGTTGTTTCCACCGACACATTGGTGCGTCTGGCTTCCGGGTTAAGCTGGCGGGTGTTAGGAAGCGCAGTTTGGCGGGTCATGTTTTGGAGGATGCATGACTCAACCTTTGCCACCCGAGCCTGTTGGGGCGTTGCTGCGGTGAGAGGAGAAAAAGGGGGTCAAATACAAAATCAATTTTAACATATAGCCCAACGTTTGTATCACAACTAAAGTTGCATAAATAACTCTGAATGAAGCAGATAGGAGGACCTGTTTCTTTGTTAACCGCTCAACACAGAATAGCCGCATGTGTGTAGTCCCCCAGAATCATTTGGAGAAAATATCCTTTCGCTGCCCAGAGGCATTTGAACTCATAATATGATCAGTGTCTCGTCAGCAACACTAAAAAAGTACTTCCATGTCAGGGAATTTCAGAAATGTTTTAAATAAATGTACCTAACGTAATAGTAGAAAAGTGTCAATAACCATTAACGATATATGAAAAATAATTGTCTAAACATGAACAATTAACAATCCGAAACCTGGAAAAACAAAAACAAAAACAAAATATTTTTTAAAGGCCCTACCAAAGTGTTCTTCTGTGCATGACTGCACACATCCTTCTGCAGCACAGCATTTTGGGGAAAGTTGAGTTCAGGTCCAATATTGACTATGCACCCAAGAGTGAAAGAGGTTGGGCCATCCTAGAAATGTTTTAGTGAATTAATAAAAATATATATAACATTTAGCAGACGCCTTTATCCAAAGCGACTTACAGTCATTGGTGAATACATGTTTACGTATGGGTGGTCCTGAGAATCAAATTCAATATCCTGGCGTTGAGATGCTCTACCAAGAATGTATGACAGGTTTATAAATGTATTGTGAAGCCTCAATTTAATATGATTTATAAGGCCTTTATTAAGCTGTGCTTATACCACCCTTTATAAAGCACAAGTTTATGTCATATTTGACATAGCGGGTTATGTCACATTTGACATTGGTGGTTATGTCACGCAGTTATGCCACATTTATGAAGCGTTTATAAAGCATGAAATATGGTTATAAATGATTTGTAACACATGTATGTAGTGTTTAGGAAGGCTTTATAAGCTGCACATCATTAAAAGCGTGAACTTCTACTGCATCTGTATCAAAGTCCTTACAATAACACAACGCAGGGGAATGAAATATAGCTGATGGATGAGGAGGTGTAAAGCTGTGCTGTTTCATTTGAGGAATGACCTCACTGGTCGGTGCACCACAGCGATACTCTATATTCTGTCAAGGGAGGAAGCAGACCGGTAAAAGTTGACATTGGCATCAAGGTATTGATACTAACATGATTGAATCAATTGCTGTCGAAGGATACTATGTGTTGAGCCAAGTGTCTTGTTCTAGGTTTGCCAGACCTCGTTCCTGATCCCAACTATGTGCAGGCCTCCACGTATATCCAGAGGGCTCACATGTACTCTCTCCGCTGTGCTGCCGAGGAAAAATGCTTGGCAAGGTAAGAGACCATTTGAAACCTTTTAAGTGTTTTAATAAGTGTCTGTGTTTGCTTTGGATGAGGAGAACATACAATAACTTTGTTAGTAGTCACTCTGTTATTAGTCACTCTGTTAGTAGTCACTCTTATCACCAATTTTTGTAAGCCAGTTGTCACATTCTGATGGACAATCAGTCTCCTCCAGTTAGAACACATTGTAAGATTCCATGTGGCTATGGGTGAATGTTAGCATATTATGTCTCAGATCCGGACTGTTTTATCTACCTGCTTAGTAAATGTACTCCTTATCTAAACTGCAGTATATACAGTTTGGAACCCAGTTCACGGTGCAACATCAATAACCTGACATCTGATCACCTAGGCCTGTCACTAAGGCTGCATTTATACAATTTTGACGTCTTTTGACCAATCAGATCATGTCTTTTGCCTATAATTGGGCAAAAGATCAGATTTGCGCTGCCTGTGTAAACGCAGCCTAAGGCTTGCCTATGTAACGTGGCCTGTCAGTAAACGGTTCTCTGAGTGGTTTGGTCTGCAGTCGCAGCACACAAAATGGTCCTCTGACTTTGGCCCCAGGGTTAGATGGGTACGGTACAATTGCCCAGACTGCAGAGCATTTAAATGAAGGCGATGAACTTTGTTGTTTCACTGGCTCTTCTGTTTGCCCTCCTTCCTGTCTCAAGCACAGCCATTCCTCGAAGCCCTCTCATATTCTGTCTGTGTTATCAGCAGTCATGGACAGATGGCCTTGTATAATGTGCTATACACTCCAATGTCAACAACAGCCATAAGATGAATTGCAAAGATTTTTACTGATACTTTGGAATGCAGGTTATTATTAAAACAATTCTAAAATGTGTTCATACTGGACGTCTCTAGACAGTGTATGCCCGTCCTCTTCCTTGCTACAAAACTGAAAACGTGTGCAGTAGGCTATGGAGATTAATCACAGTAATCTGTCATTATTTATTTAACATCTTTTTTCCCTCTAGCTTTTCCAGACACGCTCAATTCTGTCTTGTTGCAGGAACACATTGTGAGCCTGAGGTATCAGAAACTCACCGGGACAACCCTTGGGAGACTAGTTCTCTGTAGCCTTCTGTACTTTCCTTCACTCATTGCTATTCCATTCTTTGTGTTTGTCTCCCCACAGCACTGCCTACAGCGCTGAGACTACAGACTATGACGTCAGAGTCCTGCTTCGCTTCCCACAGAGGGTGAAGAACCAGGGGACGGCTGACTTCATGCCCAACCGACCTCGACACACCTGGGAGTGGCACAGCTGCCATCAGTAAGTAACCAGTGTTTCCCCAAACCCATACAGTATATGCTATTGGTTTATGATGCTCAAATCAAATTGTATTTGTCACATGCGCCGAATACAACAAGTGTACACCTTACAGTGAAATGCTTACTTACAAGCACTTAACCAACAATGCAGTTTTAAGATAAATACAAAAAAAATAAAACATAATAATAAGAATTAAAGAGCAGCAGAAAAATAACAGTAGGGAGGCTATATACAGGGAGTATCGGTACAGAGTAAATGTGCGGGGCACTGGTTAGTCGAGGTAATTGAGGTAATATATACATATAGGTAGAGTTATTAAAGTGACTATGCATAGATAATAACAGAGAGTAGCAGCAGCATAAAAGAGGGGGCAATGCAAATAATCTGGGTAGCCATTTGATTAGATGTTCAGGTATCCCGCTCCTTGAAAGTGGCAACTCTACTCTTTAGCTCAGTGTGGATGTTGCCTGTTTGGTGTATGTACGTACAGTCCATGTGGGGACGATTTCATCGATGCACTTATTGATGAAGCCAGTGACTGATGTGATGTACTCCTCATTGCCATTGGTAGAATCATAGAACATATTCCAGTCTGTGCTAGCAAAACAGTCCTGCTTCCTACTTTAGTGCTTGTAAGCAGGAATCAGGAGAATAGAATTATGGTCAGATTTGCCAAATGGAGGGCGAGGAAGAGCTTTGTACCCGTCTCTGTGTGTGGAGTAAAGGCGGTCCAGAGTTTTTTTCCCTCTGGTTGCAGATTTAACATGCTGGTAGAAATTAGGTTAAACGGATTTAAGTTTCCCTGCATTGAAGTCCCCGGCCACTAGGAGCCCCGCTTCTGGATGAGCGTTTTCCTGTTTGGTTATGGCCGTATACAGCTCATTGAGTGCGGTCTTGGTGCCAGCATCGGTTTGTGGTGGTAAATAGACAGCTACGAAGAATATACAGTGGGGCAAAAAAGTATTTAGTCAGCCACCAATTGTGCAAGTTCTCCCACTTAAAAAGATGAGAGAGGCCTGTAATTTTCATCATAGGTACACTTCAACTATGACAGACAAAATGAGAGAGAAAAAATCCAGAAAATCACATTGCAGGATTTTTTTATGAATTTATTTGCAAATTATGGTGGAAAATTAGTTTTTGGTCAATAACAAAAGTTAATCTCAATACTTGTTATATATCCTTTGTTGGCAATGACAGAGGTCAAATGTTTTCTGTAAGTCTTCACACACTGTTGCTGGTATTTTGGCCCATTCCTCCATGCAGATCTCCTCTAGAGCAGTGATGTTTTGGGGCTGTTGCTGGGCAACACAAACTTTCAACTCCCTCCAAAGATTTTCTATGGGGTTGAGATCTGGATACTGGCTAGGCCACTCCAGGACCTTGAAATGCTTTTTATGAAGCCACTCCTTCATTGCCCGGGCGGTGTGTTTGGGATCATTGTCATGCTGAAAGACCCAGCCACGTTTCATCTTCAATGCCCTTGCTGATGGAAGGAGGTTTTCACTCAAAATCTCACAATACATAGCCCCATTCATTCTTTCCTTTACACGGATCAGTCGTCCTGGTCCCTTTGCAGAAAAACAGCCCCAAAGCATGATGTTTCCACCCCCATGCTTCACAGTAGGTATGGTGTTCTTTGGATGCAACTCAGCATTCTTGGTCCTCCAAACACGACGAGTTGAGTTTTTACCAAAAAGTTATATTTTGGTTTGATCTGACCATATGACATTCTCCCAATCTTCTTCTGGATCATCCAAATGCTCTCTAGCAAACTTCAGACGGGCCTGGACATGTACTGGCTTAAGCAGGGGGACACGTCTGGCACTGCAGGATTTGAGTCCCTGGAGGCGTAGTGTGTTACTGATGGTAGGCTTTGTTACTTTGGTCCCAGCTCTCTGCAGGTCATTCACTAGGTCCCCCTGCGTGGTTCTGGGTTTTGCTCACCGTTCTAGTGATAATTTTGACCACACGGGGTGAGATCTTGCGTGGAGCCCCAGATCGAGGGAGATTATCAGTGGTCTTGTGTGTCTTCCATTTCCTACAAATTGCTCCCACAGTTGATTTATTCAAACCAAGCTGCTTACCTATTGCAGATTCAGTCTTCCCAGCCTGGTGCAGGTCTACAATTTTGTTTCTGGTGTCCTTTGACAGCTCTTTGATCTTGGCCATAGTGGAGTTTGGAGTGTGACTGTTTGAGGTTGTGGACAGGTGTCTTTTATACTGATAACCAGTTCAAACAGGTGCTATTAATACAGGTCACAAGTGGAGGACAGAGGAGCCTCTTAAAGAAGAAGTTACAGGTCTGTGAGAGGCAGAACTCTTGCTTGTTTGTAGGTGACCAAATACTTATTTTCCACCATAATTTGCAAATAAATTCATTAAAAATCCTACAATGTGATTTTCTGGATTTGATGAAAATGATGAACCTATGATGAAAATTACAGGCCTCTCTCATCTTTTTTAGTGGGAGAACTTGCACAATTGGTGGCTGACTAAATACTTTTTTGCCCCACTGTAGATGAAAACTCTCTAGGAAGATAGTGTGGTCTACAGCTTATCATGAGATACTCTACCTTAGGCAAGCAAAACCTTGATACTTCCTTAGATATCGTGCACCAGCTGTTGTTTTCATCTATACATAGAGCGTCACCCCTTGTCTTACCAGAGGCTGCTGTTCTATCGGTGTATAACCCACCAGCTGTATGTTATTCATGTCGTCGTTAAGCCATGACTCGGTGAAACACAAGATATTACAGTTTTTAATGTCCAGTTGGTAGGATATACGTGCTTTTAGTTTGTCCATTTTATTATCCAGTGATTGTACATTGGCCAATAGGACAGATGGCAAAGGCAGATTAGCCACTCGTCACTGGATCCTCACAAGGCACCCCGATCTCCTTTGGCGAAACCTCAGTCTCTTTCTCTTGCAAATGACGGGGATGAGGGCCTGTTCGGGTGTCTGGAGTAAATCCCTCTCGTCCGGCACATTAAAGAAAAATTATTTGTCCAATTCAATGGGAGTAATTTCTGATGTCCAGAAGCTCTTTTCGGTCATAAGAGACGGTAGCAGCAATATTATGTACACATTAAGTTACAAACAATGTGAAAAAACAAACAAAATAGCACGGTTGGTTAAGAGCCCATAAAACAGCATCCATCCTCTCCGGCGCCAATGTACACAACCTTGCTATGGTAAAAACGGTAAGATGCTCTACAGGGTTAATCGGATTTGTTGTTAAATTTGACACTTAAAGTTGGCTGTTTAGCTCTTTCGTTTTGTGTTAGTTTGGTTAGCTGAGGTCAGTGCGTTCACATTTTCTCTTTTTGGTGCAATCATGACTTCACTTCATACAGTATGTCATGACATCACTGATATGTTTGGACACCCTCTGCCCTGCCCTTCCTCTATGACCTTGCGTTCCACAACGGTTTTATTGGTCACAGTATGTCTGTGTTCCTTGGGTTTGTGCAACAAGTTTCAGGCTGTACTTACTGTCCTCAGCTCTATGGAATGTTGACTGCCCATTAGCAGATTGGCAATGTTGCCTGGTGACATCACTGTTTGTTTATACATTGGTTTCCAGGGCGGGAGTTAGCCAATGCAACAGCTCGATTTGACTGGCCAATGGAAATGGAATAGAATCCATAAATGTTCCTGTCAATCTGTTCCCTGGCATCATAGGCCTGGTGCCTGGTATTATATGATGACATGGATTTGTGTTAGTGGAACAGTACAGAACACAGTATCAAATGTGCTTGTTTGAGAAAAGAACAACTCTTTGCCAAATCAACTTCACTGTCCTACATTTTCCCCCCCAATGGAATACAATGAGTCGTCAGTATATGACCCCTTAATCCATCTATATTTTAATTTGTGTATTAAGCAAATGTTATACGGTACAGAAAGTTTAGGATAAAACCTTAGAATCAGTGTTTTATGGAGACAAACAGATAGCAGGAACTCTGTTTAGTTTAAATAATTTAATTTTAATACAGTGTGCATCATTAGATTCAGATTTCTCTATAAAAAATGTCAATCTCAATATAACATTTCTGTCCATTTACACAATAGAGTGATCAATTATGATCAAACAGTACAATAGATGTACACAGTTAAAATCCGGATTATGTACAGTGCCTTCAGAAAGTATTCAGACCCCTTGAAAGTTACAGCATCATCCTAAAATATATTTTTTTCTTCATCAATCTACAAACAATCTACACACAATAACCCATAATGACAAAGTAAAAACTGTTTGTTTTTTTTAGAAATGTTTACTAATTTATATATATTTTTTAAATTTAGTCTCATAGCAAAGGTTCGGAATACTATTGTAAATTTCAATTATTATTTTTTTATACATTTGCAAACATTTCTAAAAACCTGTTTTCACTTTGGCATTATGGGTTATTGTGTGTTGATTTATTTATTTATTTAAAATCCGTTTTAGAATAAGGCTGTAACGTGACAAAATGTGGAGAAACTCAAGGGGTCTGAATACTTTCCAAATGCACTATACATGCAGATATTCCGATTATGCTCCTCTTTTCTTCTCTTTATGTTGAACACAAGCATTACCTCTAAGGTCAAAGGCCCATTACTGTTTGCCCAGGCGTTATGTGATACATTTCTGGGCCTCCTGTAATCTGGTTGGACTGTATGGAATGCAAACACCATCCTCTAAATATTTCCCCCTCTTCTCCTGCCTGGCCTCCTGGACGTCTTTGTATTGCATTTTAACACAACTGGAAAATGACTTGTGGTTATAAAGTGCAAAGTGGGATTGGAATGTTTTGTATGTTAGGATTACAAGCCATGCTTATTCCAGCCTTCTCTCTGTGTCCTTCCAAAAGTTAATTCTCTCTAGTCGACATAGTCACAAGGGGAGATCCAGGATTACAAGGCGAGGGAAAGGGCCCTCCTGTCCAGACAGCTCTAGACCCAGTGTCTCCCTGTCTGTCCCACTCTCACAGAGAGATAACAATCTCAAGGCTTCCATCTAAATAAACGTCTTTCGCGGGAACAAAAATAATGCCCATATTTCAAACCCCCATTGCACTGAACACCCACCTCCAAACCCCTGCCCATAGACACATACACACAAACACACACACACACACACACACACACACACACACACACACACACACACACACACACACACACACACACACACACACACACACACACACACACACACACACACACACACACACACACACACACACACACACACACACACACCACATACAGTGGGTGTTTTGCAGAGAGCTGCCCTCTCAGGATACCCAGTGTACAGCCCTTTCAATTCCTCTGTGTTTACAGATTCCCTGTGTAGTCGGTGCAGATTCCCCCTTAGAGAATCGCATGGTGTAGCTTTTAGCCTGCGGAAACACACTGTTCCTCACCTGAGAGGAGCTGTTTACCATCCAACTGCTATGGAACGAATGACTTCTTCCATTTGTCACCTCCTCCATTGGTGGAAAGTACCCGTCTGCTTTTCCCTCCAAGCCTCCATTCAATCTTTTAATGACTACGCCAGTAAAAAGTTGTAGCTATGTTAGAACAGGGAGCATGAGGTAAGGAGACTGGGTTATTATTTATACAGTCTGAGTCCTACTGACTGAACCAGCTCCAGCTCTTACCACACCTGCACTACATTCACCAAAACAAACACTGACATAATTCTTAGTGTCTGGAATCTGGAATGTGACTTTCAGTAAAAATAGCAAGAAAGGGTGATTCATTTCAATAATCAAGATTAGGATACATTTAAGTGAAAGTGAGATGAATAGGTTGACAATGCACCGCAGCTTTTCAGCCATTCGACACTGTGTTCACAGTTCAGATGACATCTTCAAAGGAAATCAAACTTGGCTGAAATACGAGGCCATTACTGTATCTGGGAATCGAGATACAATATGTTTTACATTTACCATGCTGCCATTTATTCCAAACAGCAGGAGACTGAATAAGACAGAGGATGCCTTCTTATTTACAGTGCAACACTGTTTCTAATGCATATTTAAAGGAATCCCCCATGTATGTCACTGGTATTCTCAACCTTACAGTGTAGCGGTATCTGTCGGATTTGTCTGAGTACCACAGTGTTAACAGTTCGTATGGAAAGGATATTCACAACATGCTGGTCCGCAGAGGGAAACTGTAAACAGCCAGCCCTCTCAGGTCACTGTCTGACACTTGGCATTGGTCCACATCCCAGCTACAAGATGGTGCACTGCTACTAGAGTAAATGATTTCAGATGGACCAGCACCAGCAGTATACTGAGACACAGAGCGGTGTAGCTCATTTCACATTCTGAGGACATGATTTGTTCTCATGGGTAACTAGGCTAGCAGTGGCAAGATCCAGCATTCCAACACTGTTAAAGCTGTGTAAACACACACACACACATACACAAACGCACGGGCTGACAAAGACGCATTCACACACACAACACGAATACATGCTCAATCCTTCACTTATCTTGCGATAGTGATTAAAACTTTCCAGATTGATAGAAAGTAATTAACGAGACCTCAGACATCAATAGATTGTTAATGTCTTGCTTCATCAGTGAATGGTTGTAGGTATTAATTACATTCTAGTCTCCTTTGGTACTTTGTGATATGCTCAGTCAAGCTGCACCGAGTTGAAGTGTTGACAGGTGAGGGCAATGGGCTGTTCAAATAAACAAGCACACCTAATTTAAAGACTTTGGATGGTGGCCTGCAGCAAACAGTTTGCTCTGTGTTGGTTTACTGATTATCATGTAATTATCCTTTATGCAAATTGAGCACATCTCTAGTATTGGTTGTTGTACCTGTCATTAACTGAATTTATAAATGTTAAAATTGGACTCTTCTTTGTTCCCCTGCTGACCACCCTGTGCCATGCCTCCTCTCTCTGCTGCGCGACACACAGACGCTTTTTACCTGTCACAAATGCATTTTTATATGGTAAAAGTGGACATTCATTCCCCTCTTGTTGCACTACCGACCACCTATTTGCCCTTCTATCTACCCACAGACACTACCACAGCATGGATGAGTTCAGCCACTATGACCTGCTGGAGGTCACCACAGGAAGAAAGGTGGCTGAGGGACACAAGGCCAGCTTCTGTCTGGAGGACACCACCTGTGACTTTGGTCACCTGAAGCGTTATGCCTGCACATCTCACACTCAGGTAGATACACCAACACATATCTCACTAAGGTAGATTTGCCAATAGACTTGGCATGGCATCATTAATTTGTCTGACGCAAGTTGGTGTCATGGTCTTGCAGCAGGTACCGCAACACGGTATCATCATCTGAGTTCAGCGAGCAACCACAAAGTCTCAGTTCTTCCACCCCACTCAGTCTTTCTATGAGTCAGAGATGGTGCAGAGGCACGTCTCTCTGCTGCTGAGCCATAAGCATAGTCTGTTGATGTTCCACGTGAATAACTCTCCTCTATGTACGTCCAGGGTCTGAGTCCGGGCTGCTACGATACGTACAACGCTGATATTGATTGCCAGTGGATCGATATAACAGACATCCAACCTGGGAACTACATACTAAAGGTGAGACTAAGAGCAGAGGAAAGTTCTGATGTGTACTTGGTAATCTTCCAGGAAGGCGCCATTCCAAAGGCAACATTCCATAGGAAAAGGTGCGCCCGACCAGGTTACTGGGAAAATGTATCTGAAAGTTTTACATGTGGAAAGTTGTCTTAAGCTATAAAACATTAAGGTTCCTAGACTGTGGCTCATACCGATCTACTCGTTTTGACTGCAATTCAGTCCCATCGCTCTCTGCCTGTCTGTGTTGACCTCATGTGTTTCAATGAGGGATGAATCTTAAATTGGGTTGCATGTCGTGGACAGTAATATTTGACATGTCTATATACAATATATATGATATTATAAATAGCTCCCATGCGACTCGTAGGAAGAATAAAGAATTAGCCTATTCAAATGTTTCTCTGACTCCATAAAGATAATTAAAATATACAAGCAAGCTTTAAGCAATGTGTTGACGTTGACTAGCAAGAATTGGTCTGAGAATTGTCTATATCAAAGGCAGGCATTTAATTAACATTGTACAATGAATGGGTTCACCTACAAGCCAGAAAGCTTCATTTACAAAGCATTGCCGTGCGGTAGCAGAGAAAACAGTCCATGACTTGGGTGACTGGAGTCTTTGTCAATGTTTTGGGCATAGACTGGATACAGGATAAGAGAGAGATCAGGCATTTCATTCCATTTATAACATCTGAAGCCGTAACCTTTCAACCCGAAACCAACCACCTTTGAGCAATCAAATGATACCAAGTTTACAGTAACCTGCACACTCCCAGGCCCAATCTCCACAGGGTGTCACAGCATATAAATGCTTGTATGGGGGATGACTGAGATATTTTTGCATATAGTAATTCAGATTTCACCTTTATACAGATACAAGTAACCACAGAGATCATACAAACATAGATTGTATCAGAGTTATCCTCAGTGAACAGTAACCACACAGATCATACATACATATAGATAGCATCAGAGTTATTCTCAGTGAACAAGTCTCAGACAAAAACCATACGTGGATACTATAGTATTATTCTATCACAATCAATATCAGGTGCTCTGGATACTGTAACAGAGATAACAGAGATACAACCTTGGCCCCTCAGAAGGGAAAGAGCTGACTTGTCATGTTTGTCATTTATTATCATGTCTTGTCCCTGTGCTCCCCATGCTATTCGTTTCCCTCTGCTGGTCTTATTTGGTTCTTTCCCTCCTATCCCTCTCTCTCCCCCTCCCTCTCTCACTCTCTCGCTCTCTCTTCTCTCTATCGTTCCGTTCCTGCTCCCAGCTGTTCCTATTCCCCTAATCATCATTTAGTCTTCCCACACCTGTTCCCGATCCTTTCCCCTGATTAGAGTCCCTATTTATTCCTTTGTGATCCGTTCCTGTGCGGTCGGTTCCTTGTATTGTATTCACCATGCTGTGATTGCGTTTCGCCCTGTCCTGTCGTGTTTTTGCCGTGATTGTGTATCACCCTGTCCTGTCGTGTTTTGTGCCTTCATCAGATGCTGCGTGTGAGCAGGTGTCTCAGTCGACTACGGCCTTACCCGGCGACCTGCAGTCTGTGGTCGCTTCTCCAGTTGTTTCCCTCTACAAGTCTAGAGGATTTCTGTTATTCCGTTTTGGACTTTAATAAACTCTGTTTCTGTTAAGTCGCTTTTGGGTCCTCTTTCACCTGCATGACAGAAGGAACCGACCAAGGAATGGACCCAGCGACTTCAGACGCTCGTTACACTGCCGTCGAGATCCAAGGAGCCATGCTCGGCAGACACGAGCAGGAATTGTCCGCTGCTCGCCATGCCGTGGGAACCTGGCCGCTCAGGTTTCCGACCTCTCTGGACAGTTCCAGAGTCTACGTCTCGTGCCACCTGTTACTTCCTGGCCTGCCGAGCCTCCAGAACCTAGGGTTAATAACCCACCTTGCTACTCCGGGCAGCCCACTGAGTGCCGCTCCTTTCTCACGCAGTGTGAGATTGTGTTCTCTCTCCAACCCAACACATACTCTAGAGAGAGAGCTCGGGTTGCTTACGTCATTTCACTCCTTACTGGCCGGGCTCGAGAATGGGGCACAGCTATCTGGGAGGCAAGGGCTGATTGCTCTATCAAATTCCAGAACTTTAAAGAGGAGATGATTCGGGTTTTTGACCGTTCAGTTTTTGGTGGGGAGGCTTCTAGGGCCCTGGCTTCCTTATGCCAAGGTGAACGGTCCATAACGGATTATTCCATTGAGTTTCGCACTCTTGCTGCCTCTAGTGAGTGGAAAGCCGGCGCTGCTCGCTCGTTTTCTGGAGGGACTCCACGCAGTGGTTAAGGATGAGATTCTCTCCCGGGAGGTTCCTTCAGATGTGGACTCTTTGATTGCTCTCGCCATCCGCATAGAACGACGGGTAGATCTTCGTCACCGGGCTCGTGGAAGAGAGCTCGCATCAACGGTGTTTCCCTGCTCCGCATCGCAACCATCTCCCTCCTCTGGCTTTGAGACTGAGCCCATGCAGCTGGGAGGGATTCGCATCTCGAATAAGGAGAGGGAACGGAGGATCACCAACCGCCTGTGCCTCTATTGCGGAGTTGCTGGACATTTTGTTAATTCATGTCCAGTAAGAGGCCAGAGCCCATCAGTAAGCGGAGGGCTACTGGTGAGCGCTACTACTCAGTCCTCTTCATCTAGATCTTGTACTACTATGTCGGTCCATCTACGCTGGACCGGTTCGGGTGCTACATGCAGTGCCTTGATTGACTCTGGGGCTGAGGGTTGTTTCATGGACGAAGCATGGGTTCGGAAACATAACATTCCTTTCAGACCGTTAGACAAGCCTACGCCCATGTTTGCCTTAGATGGTAGTCATCTTCCCAGTATCAAATTTGAGACACTACCTTTAACTCTCACAGTATCTGGTAACCACAGTGAGACTATTTCTTTTTTGATTTTCCGTTCACCGTTTACACCTGTTGTTTTGGGTCATCCCTGGCTAGTATGTCATAATCCTTCTATTAATTGGTCTAGTAATTCTATCCTATCCTGGAACGTTTCTTGTCATGTGAAGTGTTTAATGTCTGCCATCCCTCCCGTTTCTTCTCTCCCTACTTCTCAGGAGGAACCTGGCGATTTGACAGGAGTGCCGGAGGAATATCATGATCTGCGCACGGTCTTCAGTCGGTCCCGAGCCAACTCCCTTCCTCCTCACCGGTCGTATGATTGTAGTATTGATCTCCTTCCAGGGACCACGCCTCCTCGAGGTAGACTATACTCTCTGTCGGCTCCCGAACGTAAGGCTCTCGAGGATTATTTGTCTGTGTCTCTTGACGCCGGTACCATAGTGCCTTCTTCTTCTCCGGCCGGGGCGGGGTTCTTTTTGTTAAGAAGAAGGACGGTACTCTGCGCCCCTGCGTGGATTATCGAGGGCTGAATGACATAACGGTTAAGAATCGTTATCCGCTTCCCCTTATGTCATCAGCCTTCGAGATTCTGCAGGGAGCCAGGTGCTTTACTAAGTTGTAACGCTTACCATCTCGTGCGCATCAGAAGTGGAAAACGGCGTTTAACACTCCGTTAGGGCATTTTGAGTACCGGGTTCTGCCGTTCGGTCTCGCCAATGCGCCAGCTGTTTTTCAGGCATTAGTTAATGATGTTCTGAGAGACATGCTGAACATTTTTGTTTTTGTCTATCTTGACGATATCCTGATTTTTTCTCCGACTCGAGATTCATGTTCAGCACGTTCGACGTGTTCTACAGCGCCTTTTAGAGAATTGTCTCTACGTAAAGGCTGAGAAGTGCTCTTTTCATGTCTCCTCCGTTACTTTTCTCGGTTCCGTTATTTCCGCTGAAGGCATTCAGATGGATTCCGCTAAGGTCCAAGCTGTCAGTGATTGGCCCGTTCCAAGGTCACGTGTCGAGTTGCAGCGCTTTTTAGGTTTCGCTAATTTCTATCGGCGTTTCATTCGTAATTTCGGTCAAGTTGCTGCCCCTCTCACAGCTCTTACTTCTGTCAAGACGTGTTTTAAGTGGTCCGGTTCCGCCCAGGGAGCTTTTGATCTTCTAAAAGAACGTTTTACGTCCGCTCCTAACTCCACGTCACTAGACAATTTATTGTCGAGGTTGACGCTTCAGAGGTAGGCGTGGGAGCCATTCTATCCCAGCGCTTCCAGTCTGACGATAAGGTTCATCCTTGCGCTTATTTTTCTCATCGCCTGTCGCCATCTGAGCGCAACTATGATGTGGGTAACCGTGAACTGCTCGCCATCCGCTTAGCCCTAGGCGAATGGCGACAGTGGTTGGAGGGGGCGACCGTTCCTTTTGTCGTTTGGACAGACCATAAGAACCTTGAGTACATCCGTTCTGCCAAACGACTTAATGCCCGTCAAGCTCGTTGGGCGTTGTTTTTCGCTCGTTTCGAGTTTGTGATTTCTTACCGTCCGGGTAGCAAGAACACCAAGCCTGATGCCTTATCCCGTCTGTTTAGTTCTTCTGTGGCTTCTACTGATCTCGAGGGGATTCTTCCTTATGGGCGTGTTGTCGGGTTGACAGTCTGGGGAATTGAAAGACAGGTTAAGCAAGCACTCACGCACACTGCGTCGCCGCGCGCTTGTCCTAGTAACCTCCTTTTCGTTCCTGTTTCCACTCGTCTGGCTGTTCTTCAGTGGGCTCACTCTGCCAAGTTAGCTGGTCATCCCGGTGTTCGAGGCACTCTTGCGTCTATTCGCCAGCGCTTTTGGTGGCCGACTCAGGAGCGTGACACGCGCCGTTTCGTGGCTGCGTGTTCAGACTGCGCGCAGAAGAAGTCTGGTAATTTTTTCTGCTTCTGCTCCTGGTCTTGCTGGGTCTCAGTCTGTTCCCTGCCATCGCATCTCTCCTGTTCTTGTCCCTGCCCTTGCTGTGTCTCAGTCTGTCCCTAGTTCTCATTTTTTTTTTTAGAGTAGTACCCTAGTTTCCCTTTTTATCGTTTTGTTACGGTCCTGAGGAGAGGAGTTGGGTTCTTTCTCGGGACGTGCTGGACCGTTTGATCTATGATTTCCTCCGTTGCTGCCAGTGTTCCTCCTCGAGAGCGCCAGGAGGCGCTCGGTGAGTGGGGGGTACTGTCATGTTTGTCATTTATTATCATGTCTTGTCCCTGTGCTCCCCATGCTATTCGTTTCCCTCTGCTGGTCTTATTTGGTTCTTTCCCTCCTATCCCTCTCTCTCCCCTCCCTCTCTCACTCTCTCGCTCTCTCTTCTCTCTATCGTTCCGTTCCTGCTCCCAGCTGTTCCTATTCCCCTAATCATCATTTAGTCTTCCCACACCTGTTCCCGATCCTTTCCCTGATTAGAGTCCCTATTTATTCCTTTGTGATCCGTTCCTGTGCGGTCGGTTCCTTGTATTGTATTCACCATGCTGTGATTGCGTTTCGCCCTGTCCTGTCGTGTTTTTGCCGTGATTGTGTATCACCCTGTCCTGTCGTGTTTTGTGCCTTCATCAGATGCTGCGTGTGAGCAGGTGTCTCAGTCGACTACGGCCTGCGCCTACCCGGCGACCTGCAGTCTGTGGTAAACTTCTCCAGTTGTTTCCACTCTACAAGTCTAGAGGATTTCTGTTATTCCGTTTTGGACTTTAATAAACTCTGTTTCTGTTAAGTCGCTTTTGGGTCCTCTTTCACCTGCATGACATGACTAGTCCTTGGACATTGGCCTTTGTTCCTGGACCATTTGCCATGCAACTCCACGTGTCAGAAAGCACATTAGCCTACAGCACACATACAACTATCTTAATTCCTCATCAATTCCCCATTGACATCAACAGATGATTTAAGCAGCACTTCAAATGTTTTATTTACGCATACAGAATCTCAAGTCAAGATTCTCCGTCCGATCTCTGCCAGAATTCCACTGATAAAAGTACTGTGTAAGTTATTGTTTTATTCCTACCTGCCTAGCTGTAGTGGTATCCTCCTCTGCCTCCTCTGCCTCTCAGCTCCAGGTCAACCCCAAGTACCTTATCTTGGAGTCCGACTTCACCAACAACGTGGTGAGGTGCAATATCCACTACACGGGACGCTTCGTCACAACGACCAACTGCAAGATATCTCAGTGAGTACGGCAACGTCTCTTTTATGACACTAGTCAAAAGACAAGCGCTCATTATTATGCCAAACTACCTGTTAGAACTGTTTTTTAGTTCATTACCTAATGATTCTGTCAATCATGTTCATCAATGTCACCAAGATGAATGATTACTGACTGTTTTATACTGCCTCTCAAAAGGAGCACTAAGGCTATTGGGACTTTCAATGGGTTGATTAGGAAGTGCATTATTACACTCCGAATTACTGAAAAATCCATCTCTTTTTATGAAAGAGACTCAGCTTTAGAGCATACTTTATCTGAGCAATGAAAATGTACAAGTGAGGTAGTAAATCACCTCTAGTTGTATGGAGTATATAGGGAGTACACAGATAATTACATGGTGAGTGGGCTAAAGCATTCAGAAAACCAACTGACCCTTTCTTTGACATTGGAAAGATATAGACACGTATAATGACAGTATATACCCTATGTGATTGTCTTAGCTGTGAATAACTAACAACAAACATGCTATTTCGTTTTTTTTTTATTGTTTTGTTTCAGTTTTCTTTTTTGTGATCGGAACAGAAAGCATGTGGGGAGGCTAGGAGACGTTTGTATTGTACATATTAAAAAATGGTGTGTTTTTTTTGGGATGATTGATCAAGTCAAAGGTTAGGTTAGGTTTCAATTATAAACTCCAGCTCAATGTGACTTGGATTTAAATGGAAAAGCACTGAGACTGGTGCAAAAGCAATATGGTGGAAGGAAACTCGCTCTAACCCACGTTTACGCAGATTCAATGCTTTTTAACTTAGCGGTACATATAAGAAGAACAGGGGCCGACTGGGACCAAAATTCGGCCCTGATACACCAGGCATTTTTTCACTTGAGGCCCCCTCACCAGCCCATTTTATTTCTTTAAGGTCCCCATTATTAGCCAGATAATGATGATTTTGCACAACAACAAAAAAGTTAGACAATCCCACTGGGCTAAAAACGCACCACCCCATCTGACATTTTCCCTGTTAGCTAGTGATAGCTAGTGACAGTAATGCACAAATTAGGCCTATTTGAAACTTACCCATCTCCTGGCAGCATTTACCTGCCCGGTTCAGTAGCTTTAAAACACTTCAAAAGCATGACAACCCCATTGAAATTCGATTTCTGTCCAATGTTTAGGTGGAAAAATTAAACTGAACATAATTCATGATTGCTTAATTTTCTTTTAGTTCGTTTTGGTGTCAAAGATAATAGTTTTAGTTTTTCAAACAGGTTTATTCATTATTTTATTTCCGTTTCTAAGTCGTTTTTCATGATTTTGTTTTCATTTTAGCTTCAGTTTAAGTTCACTATAATAACGTTGCCTCGGTCTACAGAAAGGGCCTTTAATAAGAATGTGTGGACAGGTACACTAACCTCTCTGTCTCCCTGTGTTATCAACACCCGCCTCATTGTGTTATTTGTTCTATGTCCATCCTGAAGGTCCTGATCGGACGTGGGAAGGCTGCCCAGCCAGGGTGAGTCCTCCAGGACAGTGCTGTTCCATTGAAATGTGAATGGAATTCGTTTTGTTATTGTTGTTGCTGTTGTTTTGTTTGTGCTGTTTTTGGTTTCCTGGGCCCAGAGTGAACATGGGATCCAGTGGCACTGAAGAAACCATGGGGATATTTACACAGGCACACAAACTGAAAACCCATCCCAAACTCATCACTCCAGTCTCCCACCGTCTCCATTGTTGTTTTCCTTCTATATTATCCATAACCTTCTCTCCCAGACCAACCCCACTGCTCGTATTTCTACTCTGACAGCCTTAATGAGGCTTTTGTCCATGAAATAGTAAACATCTTGGACATTGTGAGTACGTTGCTCACAGCTGTGAGCGGAGTGGCTCGGTTTGGTTTGAAATAAGGTGTGAAATGGAGCTGGTGCTGAAATTAGTGGTCCCAGACGAGTCTGGGCTCAACTGCAATCCAACAAAAAAAAAGAAATGGTGCATTCATCCACGCTGTCTGGGAGGAAGACATGGCAGCTCCAGCCAGTGACTCACTAGGACCATTATAGTGATGTTGTTCTTCTTCTCTCTGCCTCTTTGTGCCAGTTTTAAAACAATGTGATTCCCTGAGCACATCTACATAGTGTGATATTATGGAGAGACGAGAGAGAGGGGAGAAGCCAGGTCTTGTTCGTTTGCACACGTTAGTCTCCATCAAGTAGTCCCTCACATAAAGAGGCTGTCAGAACCCAGAGCGTTACCGCCTCTAAATACCGACAAAGTCCGTTTTCGTCCACGTCCTTCATTTTTGTGTTTGTCTCACAAGAAAACATAAAGCTTAGTTGGCAGAACTGCCATTTATTTTCAAGGAGGTGCTTTCCAGAATTAAACTTACATTGGAGTTTTCTTTTTCAACTACCAACACTGGTCAGATGCCAAATAGGTTATCTGTAGCTTTGTAAGAAGAATGTACATGACAATTAACCCACTGATGCATGGTTTTAGCTATAGAGAACTGTACTTGTTTTAATTGATTGTATTTTGATTCTTCTCTTCTTTAATGAAAGGGTCTTTAGTACTGTGTTTGAATTGTTGCTGTATTTGTGAAATTCCAGGAACTCATATATCGTTTTTTATACGAATCCAGAACATATTTTGTATTTGTTCAAATTGAGTGTGTTGCGGCAGAGAGTGACTGTAAAGAAGAAACTACTGTTGTAAAAACCTATCATTGTGATGCATTACACTAGTAGGTTTAGCTTGGCATTACAGACAGACAGAGTGCCGAAATGCCGCCTCTACCTACCTCTCAAAGAGTGAGCTATTGTTTCCTGTTGAGTGTACGGTTTCTATCAGACATCCCTGTGATGACGGCCCACTGTGGCCTCCCACACACTCCATTGCAACACACACCTACAGTAAAACACTTAAGAGAAAGGACGTAGAAACGTGAACAAATGCAGAACAGGTCTAGTCTCGTATTCTGTTTATATACCATATTACACGTTAACATGACCATTTTAAGATTGTACATAGTAGTCTATCAATGCTGTCAATGACCAACACTTCTTTGTATTCTGGTTGCTCTTGATATTGTTTACCAAGACAGGTGGAAAGTATAATTAGGAGATTCTATTCGATCAATGGAATGACACTATTAGACTTGTGGATTATAGCAGGCATCATTAAATATATAGAGTATATGTTGATTTGCTTGAGTTCTTCTGTTCTTGAACACCTGTCAAAAATGACATACCTAATAAAGACGTACATTTACACCTCTATAAGGTGTTTGGACTGACATGTGACATTTGTTTACAGGCTGTAGTTACCGATGTGGTTTCTGTCACTGTGTTAAAAAAATGTGTTCCAGCACAAGACATAAACATTAGAGCAAACTTCAATGCTGGAAATGACTTCAACTTCCAGTTTCATGTGTGTATCTCACGTTAGGATTTGGACCTATATCCATTTTGATATGTCACTTCATTTTATTGTCCCTATTATGTGTAAATAAGAATTGCATGGTCAGTTTGGGATTACACTGCTCCGGAGCGTTCACGTAATAGGACAAACAGTGCCCTGAGATTTGAATATTGAAAAGTTATTTATGGTTTCCTACTCTGAAATGTCAGGTGAAGGTATGTTTATTGCATTATGGCATTTACTGTAGGTCTGTCTGTGTTGTCGTGTACATTTATCATGCAGCATCCGTGCAGGAATGCAAAACAGACCTTTTCAGATTCAAAAAAACATACAGTGAATACAAATACAGTGGGGGAAAAAAGCATTTAGTCAGCCACCAATTGTGCAAGTTCTCCCACTTAAAAAGATGAGAGAGGCTTGGAATTTTCATCATAGATACACTTCAACAATGACGGACAAAATTAGAAGAAAAAAATCCTGAAAATCACATTGTAGGATTTTTAATGAATTTATTTGCAAATTATGGTGGAAAATAAGTATTTGGTCAATAACAAAAGTATATCTCAATACTTTGTTATATACCCTTTGTTGGCAATGACAGAGGTCAAATGTTTTCTGTAAGTCTTCACAAGTTTTTCACACACTGTTGCTGGTATTTTGACCCATTCCTCCATGAAAATCTCCTCTAGAGCAGTGATGTTTTGGGGCTGTTGCTGGGCAACACAGACTTTCAACTCCCTCCAAAGATTTTCTATGGGGTTGAGAACTGGAGACTGGCTAGGCCACTCGAGGACCTTGAAATGCTTCTTACAAAGCCACTCCTTCGTTGCCCGGGCGGTATGTTTGGGATCATTGTCATGCTGAAAGACCCAACCACATTTCATCTTCAATGCCCTTGCTGATGGAAGGAGGTTTTCACTCAAAATCTCACGATACATGGCCCCATTCATTTTTTCCTTTACACGGATCAGTCGTCCTGGTCACTTTGCAGAAAAACAGCCCCAAAGCATGATGTTTCCACCCCCATGCTTCACAGTAGGTATGGTGTTCTTTGGATGCAACTCAGCATTCTTTGTCCTCCAAACACGACGAGTTGAGGTTTTACCAAAAAGTTATATTTTGGTTTCATCTGACCATATGACATTCTCCCAATCTTCTTCTGGATCATCCAAATGCTCTCTAGCAAACTTCAGACGGGCCTGGACATGTATTGGCTTAAGCAGGGGGACACGTCTGGCACAGCAGGATTTGAGTCCCTGGCGGCGTAGTGTATTACTGATGGTAGGCTTTGTTACTTTGGTCCCAGCTCTCTGGAAGTCATTCACTAGGTCCCCCCGTGTGGTTCTGGGATTTTTGCTCACCGTTCTTGTGATCAGTTTGACCCCACGGGGTGAGATCTTGCATGGAGCCCCAGATCGAGGGAGATTATCAGTGGTCTTGTATGTCTTCCATTTCCTAATAATTGCTCCCACAGTTGATTTCTTCAAACCAAGCTGCTTACCTATTGCAGATTCAGTCTTCCCAGCCTGGTGTAGGTCTACAATTTTCTTTCTGGTGTCCTTTGACAGCTCTTTGGTTTTGGCCATAGTGGAGTTTGGAGTGTGACTGTTTGAGGTTGTGGACAGGTGTCTTTTATACTGATAACAAGTTCAAACAGGTGCCATTAATAGAGGTAACGAGTGGAGGACAGAGGAGCCTCTTAAAGAAGAAGTTACAGGTCTGTGAGAGCCAGAAATCTTGCTTGTTTGTAGGTGACCAAATAAATTCATAAAAAATCCTACAATGTGATTTTCTGGATTTTTTTTCTCATTTTGTCTGTCATAGTTGAAGTGTACCTATGAAGAAAATTACAGGCCTCTCTCATCTTTTTAAGTGGGAGAACTTGCACAATTGGTGGCTGACTAAATACTTTTTTGCCCCACTGTATATAGACAGCTGTTCATGGCCAAGCAAGAGACATGGCTGTATCATTTGTGTTGTGCATTCATCATGTGATATCGCACAACTAATTACTTTGTGTCTCCGATCAGGCTTGCTGGTCATCAGTCTCTCTCGATGTTAGTAAGCCTGAAATGGAGCACACACATCTCCTGTTCGGAGACATGTTGTAAGATCAGCTTGATTGGGTTGGCTTTACATTTGAACATCATTATGGGCATCCAATGCCATAATGTCCATATAAGAACATGGATATGGACAGACAGTGCCTTTGGTAAAGAAACAAAAATAAGTGTAGCATTTTTGTTTCTCTATAATGATGCTTTTCCAACAGCAGCTGAAGGGCTAAGGCTTATTTTGCGGAGCATTCCTGACCCCACAGTACAGGCCAATCTAACTAGACTACAAATATGTGGGTTAGTGATACACACTTAAAGCAACAAGAGGTAACAGGAAAGCCCGAGTAGGGAGTATAGGACATATCACAGCAAGCAATATCCACCCTTTTGAAGACTTCCTAAAAGGAACAATCACCTTCAGTAGAAAGGGTTATTAGAAGGTTCTCTAAACAAAGAAGAGTTGATTTAGTTTCTTTGAAAAACCCAATGGAAGAGAATGAAAGGAGAAGAGAACAGATACAACCCACACACACACACACACACACACACACACACACACACACACACACACACACACACACACACACACACACACACACACACACACACACACACACACACACACACACACACACACACACACACACACACACACACACACACACACACACAGAGAGAGAGAGAGAGAGGCTGAGTGGAAGTGTTTGAGGATATTTCACAGGCTTGTCTCACCAGGAGAGTGGAGCAGCCTAGATTCATACTGTGAGGGAGGGACTGTTTGCCTGTGTAACAGTCTGGCCGATACTTTTCCTGTATTACTAATGCAGCAGGATAAGATTATAAAAACAGGGATTTGCTGTCATGTTTGTCATTTATTGTCATGTCTTGTCCCTGTGCTCCCCAGGAGACTCTCTCGCTCTCTCTTCTCTCTGTCGTTCCGTTCCTGCTCCCATATTCCCCTAATCATCATTTAGTCTTCCCACACCTGGATCCTTTCCCCTGATTAGAGTCCCTATTTATTCCTTTGTGATCCGTTCCTGTTCCGTCGGTTCCTTGTATTGTATTCACCATGCTGTGATTTGCCCCTGTCCTGTCGTGTTTTTGCCGTGATTGTGTATCACCCTGTCCTGTCGTGTTTTGTGCCTTCATCAGACGCTGCGTGTGAGCAGGTGTCTCAGTCGATAAGATTGCAGTCTGTGGCCGCTTCTCCAAAAATCTAGAGGATTTCTGTTATTCCGTTTTGAACATTAATAAACTCTGTTTCTGTTAAGTCGCGTTTGGGTCCTCTTTCACCTGCATGACATTTGCCCTCTGTTAAACTCACTTCAACTTTACTTTTACTGTAATACTTGAAAGACCCGGTGCAGTCAAAATCAGATTTACCTGTATTTTATATATATTTCCAAACTATAAGGTTGGAATAATAATGTGAAATTGTGAAAATAGTGATAATGATCAATGCCCTTTTAGTATGAGAGCTGTTTGAAAAGACCGTCTGAAATATCAGCGTGTTTTGGTGGGAGAGAGTCTTGGCTTTAAATTAGTTAGTTAATAGACCAATAAGAAAGAGAGTTCCAAACTTCTCTGCCAATAACAGCTAGTTTTGAGTTGCACCCCCCCCCCACGCAAACCACGCCCAGACAGTCCTAGCAAAATTCTTGCCTGAAAAATTGTTCTTTGCTAAGAAGCTATTTTTCTACCATTTTAAATTAAAACAATCACAGTAAAGTCACAGTAAGGTACATAATTGTTACCCAGAAATGTTGCATTGGACCTTAAAGGCCATTTTTTATCATGATTGTGTAAAGAATTACGATTTGAATAAGTTGGGCGAGACCATAGCCAGTGGTGTTTGTTCAGGAAGCATTGTCATCCGATTCCAAGACGGCATAGCAGTACAGACGTGTTTTGTTCGTCTTCTCGTGTACTTTTGTATTTTTTTGTCTTTTTGGTATATATTTCAATTTTATTTTCATCTCTTCTCCATTTTAGTTCAATTATACCTTCCGGTAACCTGCCTCACCCAATGTGATACGGAACCGCTATTATTTTAAATTTTTAGACATTATAGCAAGAACCACCTAGCCATCAGAAGCGAACCATCTAATTAGCTACAAGCTATTTAGTCATTGTTAGCCACTGCTTGTGGACTTTATCTTCTGCACAGGTACCAGCCCTTTTTTTTAGCTTGGATAATACTCGCCAGCCTACCAGTAACGGACTGTCTCTCCACTACAATGCCGGATTCCTGCCGTAATCCCTGGACCATTCTCCTGATCTTCACAGCTAGCTAGCACCCACCGAGTTACCCAGTACCGAAACTATCCCTAAGGCCTCCTCCCGGCCTACTCAGTTTTTCACCCGGACTCCACCCAAACACAGCTAGAACCCACTACTCCACAGGATCCTTGCCATTAGCTCTGGACCTTGGCACCGGATCACCGCTGCTACCGAGTGGCTAACGCCCCTGCCCCGAAGCTAGCACCAGTTAGCCGTGAGCCAGGCGCATCTCCCGGATAGAAAACTAAATTACTACAACTACAATACCTCTTTCGCCATCTGGCTTGGATCCTTAGTCGACACGGCGCCCCGCCGCACCACCACGGCAGGTCTGCCGACGAATACTCCATCCACTCTGGCTTCAACCGGCCTCCGTCGGACGTCGGAGCAGACGCTTCTACAAGCCCCGGGCTTCTAACTTTAAACGCTGTGTCGCCCTCGTGCTAGCGTGATAGCGACTACTCAGCGGCTTTCCTCTTCCATCTGTTGCTGCCCCCTGGACCCTATGATCACTTGGCTACATAGCTGATGCCCGCTGGACTGTCCATTAATCACGGTACTCCATTCTGTTTATTTTTTATTATTTTTATTATTATTATTTTTCGTGTCCCCAGCCGCGAACTCAGGCTCTGTGTGTAGTTAACCGAACCTCTCTGCCCAGTCATTGCCATTTTACCTGTTGTTGTTTTAGCTGATTAGCTGTTGTTGTCTCACCCATTGTTGTCTTAGTTAGCTCTCCAAATCAACACCTGTGCTTACTTTATGCCTCGCTGTATGTCTCTCTCATATGTCAATATGCCTTGTATACTGTTGTTTAGGTTGGTTATCATTGTTTTAGTTTACTGCGGAGCCCCTAGTTCCACTCATTATACCTCTGATACCTCCTTTGTCCCACCTCCCACACATGCAGTGACCTCACCCATTATAACCAGCTTATCCAGAGATACAACCTCTCTTATCATCCCTCAGTGCCTGGGCTTACCTCCACTGTACCTGCATACCACCATACCCCTGTCTGCACATTATGCCCGGAATCTATTCTACCATGCCCAGAAATCTGCACCTTTTATTCTTTGTCCCCAACGCTCTAGGCGACCAGTTTTGATAGTCTTTAGCCGTATCCTCATCCTACTCCTCCTCTGTTCCTCAGGTGATGTGGAGGTAAACACAGGCCCTGCGTGTCCCCAGGCACCCTCCTTTGTTGATTTCTGTGATCTAAAAAACCTTGGTTTCATGCATGGCAACATGAGAAGCCTCCTCCCTATGTTTGTTTTACTCACTGCTTTAGCACACTCCGCCAACCCAGATGTCCTTGCCGTGTCTGAATCCTGGGTTACGAAGGCCACCAACAATTCTGAGATTTCCATACACAGCTACAACATTTTCCGTCAAGATAGAACTGCCAAAGGGGGAGGAGTTGCAATCTACTGCAGAGATAGCCTGCAAAGTTCTGTCATACTTTCCAGGTCTATACCCAAACAGTTTGAACTTCTACTTTAAAAAATGAACCTCTTCAGAAATAAGTCTCTCACTCTTGCCGCCTGCTATCGACCCCCCTCTGCTCCCAGCTGTGCCCTGGACACCATTTGTGAATTGATTGCCCCCAATCTAGCTTCAGAGTTTGTTCTGTTATGTGACCTAAACTGGGATATGCTTAACACCCCGGCAGTCCTACAATCTAAGCTAGATGCCCTCAATCTCACACAAGTCATCAAGGAACCCACCAGGTACAACACTAAATCCGTAAACATGGGCATAGACATAGACATTATCCTGACCGATTTGCCCTCCAAATACACCTCTGCTGTTTTCAATCAGGATCTCAGCGATCACTGCCTCATTGCCTTTATCCGCTATGGGTCCGGGGTCAAACGACCAACCTTCATCACTGTCAAACGCTCCTTAAAACACTTCTGCGAGCAGGCCTTTCTAATCGACCTGGCCCGGGTATCCTGGAAGGATATTGACTTCATCCCGTCGGTCGAGGATGCCTGGTCATTTTTTGAAAGTAGTTTCCTCAAATCAAATCAAATCAAATTTATTTATATAGCCCTTCGTACATCAGCTGATATCTCAAAGTGCTGTACAGAAACCCAGCCTAAAACCCCAAACAGCAAGCAATGCAGGTGTAGAAGCACGGTGGCTAGGAAAAACTCCCTAGAAAGGCCAAAACCTAGGAAGAAACCTAGAGAGGAACCAGGCTATGTGGGGTGGCCAGTCCTCTTCTGGCTGTGCCGGGTGGAGATTATAACAGAACATGGCCAAGATGTTCAAATGTTCATAAATGACCAGCATGGTCGAATAATAATAAGGCAGAACAGTTGAAACTGGAGCAGCAGCACAGTCAGGTGGAAGTTGAAACTGGAGCAGCAGCATGGCCAGGTGTACTGGGGACAGCAAGGAGTCATCATGTCAGGTAGTCCTGGGGCATGGTCCTAGGGCTCAGGTCCTCCGAGAGAGAGAAAGAAAGAGAGAAGGAGAGAATTAGAGAATGCACACTTAGATTCACACAGGACACCGAATAGGACAGGAGAAGTACTCCAGATATAACAAACTGACCCCAGCCCCCCGACACATAAACTACTGTATCATAAATACTGGAGGATGAGACAGGAGGGGTCAGGAGACACTGTGGCCCCATCCGAGGACACCCCTGGACAGGGCCAAACAGGAAGGATATAACCCCACCCACTTTGCCAAAGCACAGCCCCCACGCCACTAGAGGGATATCTTCAACCACCAACTTATCATCCTGAGACAAGGCTGAGTATAGCCCACAAAGATCTCCGCCACAGCACAACCCAAGGGGTGGGCGCCAACCCAGACAGGATGACCACAACAGTGAATCAACCCACTCAGGTGACGCACCCCCTCCAGGGACGGCAAGAGAGAGCCCCAGTAAGCCAGTGACTCAGCCCCTGTAATAGGGTTAGAGGCAGAGAATCCCAGTGGAAAGAGGGGAACCGGCCAGGCAGAGACAGCAAGGGCGACTCGTTGCTCCAGAGCCTTTCCGTTCACCTTCCCACTCCTGGGCCAGACTACACTCAATCATATGACCAACTGAAGAGATGAGTCTTTAGTAAAGACTTAAAGGTTTAGACCGAGTTTGCGTCTCTGACATGGGTAGGCAGACCGTTCCATAAAACTGGAGCTCTATAGGAGAAAGCCCTGCCTCCAGCTGTTCAAAAAATGCAGAACTAAGAACATATATATAGCCCTTGGTTCACTCCAGACCTGACTGCCCTTGACCAGCACAAAAACATACTGTGGCGGACTGCAATAGCATCGAATTGTCCCCACGATATGCAACTGTTCAGGGAAGTCAGGAACCAATATACGCAGTCAGTCAGGAAAGCAAAGGCTAGCTTTTTCAAGCAGAAATTCGCATCCTGTAGCTCTAACTCATAAAAGTTTGGGACACTGTAAAGTCCAAGGAGAACAAGAGCACCTCCTCCCAGCTGCCCACTGCACTGAGGCTAGGTAACACGGTCACCACTGATAAATCCATGATGATCGAAAATTTCAAAAAGCATTTCTCAACGGCTGGCCTTCCTCCTGGCTACTTCCAACCCCGGCCAACAGCTCCGCTTCCCCGCAGCTACTCGCGCAAGTCTCCCCGGCTTCTCCTTCACCCAAATCCAGACAGCAGATGTTCTGAAAGAGCTGCAAAGCCTGGACCCTTACAAATCAGCTGGGCTACACAATCTGGACCCTCTCTTTCTAAAACTATCCGCCAACATTGTTGCAAACCCTATTACCAGCCTGTTAAACCTCTCTTTCGTAACGTCCAAGATCCTCAAAGATTGGGAAGCTGCCACGGTCATCCCCCTCTTCAAGGGGGTGTCACCCTAGACCCAAACTGTTATAGACCTATATCCATCCTGCCCTGCCTATCTAAAGTCTTCGAAAGCCAAGTTAATAAACAGATCACTGACCATTTCGAATTCCACCGTACCTTCTCTCTGTATATATCAATGATGTTGCTCTTGCTGCGGGCGATTCCCTGATCCACCTCTATGCAGACAACACCATTCTGTATACTTCTGGCCCTTCCTTGGACACTGCGCAAACTAACCTCCAAATGAGCTTCAATGCCATACAACACTCCTTCCGTGGCATCCAACTGCTCTTAAACGCTAGTAAAACCAAATGCATGCTTTTCAACCATTCGCTGCCCGCACCCGCCTGCCCGATTAGCATCACCACCCTGGACGGTTCCGACCTAGAATATGTGGACAACTATAAATACCTAGGTGTCTGGCTAGACTGTAAACTTTCCTTCCAGACTCATGTTAAACATCTCCAATCCAAAATTGGCTTTCTATTTCACAACAAACCCTCCTTCACTCACGCCGCTAAACTTACCCTAGTAAAACTGACTATCCTACCGGTCCTCGACTTCGGCGATGTCATCTACAAAATAGCTTCCAATACTCTACTCAGCAAACTGGATGCAGTCTATCACAGTGCAATCAGTTTTTTTACCAAATCACCTTATACCACCCACCACCGCGACCTGTATGCTCTAGTCGGCTGGCCCTCGCTACATATTCATCGATGCTAGGTAATGCTCCACCTTATGTCAGTTCACTGGTCACGATAACAACACCCACCCGTAGCACACGTTCCAGCAGGTATATCTCACTGATCATCCCCAAAGCCAACACCTCATTTGGCCGCCTTTCCTTCCAGTTCTCTGCTGCCAGTGACTGGAACGAATTGCAAAGATCGTTGAATTTGGAGACTTTTATTTCCCTCGCCAACTTTAAACATCAACTATCTGAGCAGCTAACCGATCGCTGCAGCTGTACATAGTCCATCTGTAAATAGCCCACCCAATCTACTTACCTCATCCCCATACTGTTTTTATTTGATTTACTTTTCTGCTCTTTTGCACACCAGTATCTCTACTTGCACATCATCTGCTCTCTTATCACTCGAGTGTTAATCTGCTAAATTGTAATTATTCACTCCTATGGCCTATTTATTGCTTACCTCCTCATGCCTTTTGCACACACTGTATATAGACTTTCTTTTTTCTACTGTGTCATTGACTTGTTTATTGTGTATTGGCTTGTTTATTGTTTACTCCATGTTTAACTCTGTGTTGTTGTCTGTGTCACACTGCTTTGCTTTATCTTGGCCAGGTCGCAGTTGAAAATGAGAACTTGTTCTCAACTAGCCTACCTGGTTAAATAAAGGTGAAATAAAACAAATACAAAAATCTAATCCTTCGGAATGAAAATATTTCTCATCTCCGGAGAACAAAATGTCCAATATTTCCTGTGTCATCCCCATGGGTGTTATGTTCCTCCTGTTTGTCCCTGTATTACCCTGACCACTGACTTCCTCTCTGTGATGGCTATTTGCTCAGGCTGCTCTCAGCCTTTTCCTTACGGTACACAGACACTTCTAAAAACGTCCTCCAGATTATTGTGTGTGAGTGTGTGTGTGCGAGTACGTGTGTGTGTGTGCGCATGTGTGCGCGTGTGTGCGCGTGTGTGCGCGTGTGTGTGTGTGTGTGTGTGTGTGTGTGTGTGTGTGTGTGTGTGTGTGTGTGTGTGTGTGTGTGTGTGTGTGTGTGTGTGTGTGTGTGTGTGTGTGTGTGTGTGTGTGTGTGTGTGTGTGTGTTTATGTGCTTGCTGGAAAGAGAGGACAGGGCAACAGAATACATGGCAGTGAGTTACTGTACAACATTTGACATCAGCTTTATTATTGTATTTTTTTATTTTTTTATTTAACTTTTATTTAACTAGGCAAGTCAGTAAAGAACAATTTCTTATTTAAGATGACGGCCTACACCGGCCAAACCCGAATGACGCTGGGCCACTTGTGTGCCCCCCTACTGTATGGGACTCCCAATCACGGCCGGATGTGATACAGCCTGGGGAAGGTGCGGAGGCATTCCTAGGCTCTACATTAAACATGGACAATTGTGAATGTAATCCATGTTATGGCATGTGATTCAGGTTGTGTAAACATTGGGAACACATTTTGGCCTCTAAGAACTCTCATGCTACAGGCGTGGCTCTATGGGGATCAACTGAGGTCTTATACTGCTTAGGCTCTAGGAAAAGAAGCAGTGGGTGTGAGGAGGGCCGATGAGGGTGATGAGTGACTTGTAAAATACACGGTGAGCTGTACAGTATTGCAGAGTTAAGTCTGACATTATCTTCATTGTGAGGGTGTCATAGACCGTCACTCAGGACAAAGTTGAGATCCATTCACACCCATAGGAGAGGTACAGGACAGTTTACAGTCCTAGAGATCCATCTATTAAAACTCCCACGAGGCCAGAGTGGACAGGTAATTGATGTATCTAATAACCAGTCACGGAACACTTAATCATGTCATTGCTACATGGATCTTCATTCCATGGCCTGTCTATCTATCTCTGCCGGTCTCTGACTGTCTGTCTCCTCTCCATCAATATTCATTAGTCCACCTTTGGTCTTTACCATCTTACTTCCTCTGACACAGTTACAAAGTGTTCTGACTTGGCCTTAGCATTCTATCCTTACTTACTCTCAGATCAATGATAGAACTAACTAGCTACAAGCTCACTAAGCATTCCAACATCATTTGACCATAATTTGAGACAAGGCTTGAAGACATAACTTGAGACTGCTCTACTCCCCACTCAAGCATTCTCTTGGTGAGGATAATTGAATTGAGAGGAAGGAGAGAAAAGGAATTATTATGCAACCAGACACTGCCAAAAAATAGCCCCCAGACATGCGGTCTCATTCTGCAGAGCCTTCCCGCTGCACACATATTCTGTAGCACAACATCAAGGCCACAGGTAATTCATCTTCTGGCTGTTACTGCGCTTTTCAAATTAATTCAATGAATAAAGGCTCACCTTCATTTTCAGGGAGGATAAACATGTTGCTCTGTGGTCAAAGAGAAAGGAGAGATTGTCTTTGGGAATGGAGGGAACAAAGAGCGGGAGAAGGAGAGATGGAGCAGCCTGGTCTGAAATACTAGACGTAATATAGTAAATGTAAATTCAAGACACTTAAATTAGCATGATATGTTACGTTTGATATGGTTGCATAAGAAAGAAGGTTACTTTAAACTTAAAGAGGGTGGTTGGTCTGGGTGAATGGGTCTGCATATAAAGCAAATGTCTAGCAGCCCAACTTTAGCATTTGAGCTATTCAGCATCTTTGCAACTATTTACTACTTTTCAGCTACTTTTCAACTACTTAACATATTAGCTAACCCTTCCCCTAACAATAACTCATAACTCTAACCTTAACCTTAACCTTAACCCCTAACCCCTATCCTAGATGACATTAGGCAATGAGTTAACCTTAGCGTTAACCACCTAGCCACCTAGCTAACATTAGCCACAACAAATTGGAAATCGAATTGCAATTCGTAACATATCATAAGAATTGTAATTCGTAAGATATCGTACAAAATGGATGATGGACCTCCACAAATTAATACATGCCAGTGGAGGCTCCTCAGAGGAGGAAGGGGAGGACCATCATCCTCTGTGAATTTCATACATATCAATAGCAAAATATAAAAAAGTTATCCTTTTTAGTTAAAACTATACTAAAATATATTTACATCATAACCAAATAATTGATTAAAACACACTGTTTAGCAATTAAGTTTCTATAGTAGCCTCAACAGCACCATGGTGTAGCCGGAGGACAACTAGTTTCTGTCCTCCTCTTTGTACATTGACTTGAATAAAGAACCTAAGAGGCTCATGGTTATCACCCCCTTCCATAGACTTACAGAGTAATTATAAAAACTTCTGGAGAATGTCCTCCAACCTCTCAGAGCTCATGCAGCATGAACTGACATGTTGTCCACCCAATTAAAGGTTCAGATCATTAATCTAGTACTGAAAGCTATCTAGCAATGCAGTGCATAAAATGTGGTGAGTAGTTGACTCAGAGAGAGAAAGACAATAGTTGAACAATTCTGAGAAAATTCATTTCTTTAAAAATTCAAGAGAAACGAGAGAGAGATCATTTTTTTCACTTTCACTTAGCTAACAAATGCAGCTAGCTAGTTTAGCATACTCAAACACCCGGCTCAAACAGAGAGGGATGCTATGTTAGCAAGCTGGCTATGGCTATCCAACACTGGAACTCTTCCAATTCAAGGTTTTGGTTTTCTTAATTTATTGCCACCAGGGCCCACCTGTGTAACTGCTTGGAGCGGGTTGTTGACAACAATGTAGGTTCATGAGTAGTGGTTAGTGGTTATGATATGAAGGTTTGGCTTCGAAAGTTTTTTTTGTCTGGTCTCAGACAGCTCATGTGTTGTGCACTGAAATCCACAAGCGAAGAGAAAAGGTGAGAGGTGGAGAACACATAGTTATGAGAAGGAGTTCTGCAACAAGCAAAATGATTATGCTGTTTGAATGTGGCTGCTATGAAAGTGAACTGTGTTTGCATGTGATCAAGGATTTAAAAGCATTTCTTAAACGGAATGAAATGGGGATAAACATATAGGAATTTGTCCAATAGAAAGTCTCGTTTTCAACTGTTGGTCTAATGATTACACCTTAGATCAGCTAGATGCAGGCAAGCATGTGCAATATGGTATTGAATGTGTCACTGTCTGTCACCTTGATTATTCACATTTTTTGTACACCTACTGTATATTGTACACTTTCATTCATAGGCTAGATTGTAGCAACCTCATGATGGGTATAGTGAAAATTCAAGTATCATGTAGTAGCCTAAACCTGTCGATGTTACATTGAGCTGGATGAATGAAATATGAATGACAGTCATCCAATATGCTATAATATAAATAAGGCTCATAAAAAAATGCAATCTCTCACCTTAAAACCTTTTCCTGCAGTGGGCTAAATCAGGTTTCTTAAACAAATCTACTTTGAAACAAAAGTATACACCACACTCACATGGTTATGGGCTCAACAAAAAGAAGAGCTCTGTACCATGTCAGATATACACTGAATGTACAAAACATTAAGGGCACCTACTCTTTCCATGACATAGACATACCAGGTGAATCCAGGTGAAAGCTATGATCTCTTATTGATGTCACTTGTTAAATTCACTTTAATCAGTATAGATGAAGGGGAGGAGACAGGTTAAAGAATGTTTTTAAGCCTTGAGAAAATTGAGACATGGAAAGCATTGGAGTCAAAATGGGCCAACATGGGCCAGCATCCCTGTGGAACGCTTTCGACACCATGCCCGACGAATTGAGTCTCTTCTGAGGGCAAAAGGAGGTTGCAACTCAATATTAGGAAGGTGTCCTTAATGTTTTATACACTCAGTGTAGAGTTGACATGTTTTTAAATGTTGAGTTAACATCCCAATATTACAGTTTATATAAACCACAGAATAAAATATTTAAAAAAAAAACGTTTGACATAGAAACACTGGATTTTCTGTACAAAAAATATGAATAACATTCCACCCATGAGGCCACGAGGGGGCGCTTTGGTGATTCGACTGCAGGAAAGGGTTACAGACTGCTACATACCATACCTGATATATACCATACCCCTACAATACTTAGGGATAGATCCAACAGAGTAAACGGAAATCCGGGACACAAATTAGTATAATATTTCACCTGGATTTCCGTTTCCTTGTTGCATCTACCGCTGAGTCCAGGTTGGATGGAGAAAAAGGAGCAATGACTGAGTGGGCACAGTGTAAGTGGGCACAGTGTAAACTGAGTGGGCACAGTGTAAGTGGGCACAGTGTAAGTGGGCACAGTGTAAGTGGGCACAGTGTAAGTGGGCACAGTGTAAACTGAGTGGGCACAGTGTAAGTGGGCACAGTGTAAGTGGGCACAGTGTAAGTGGGCACAGTGTAAGTGGGCACAGTGTAAACTGAGTGGGCACAGTGTAAGTGGGCACAGTGTAAGTGGGCACAGTGTAAGTGGGCACAGTGTAAACTGAGTGGGCACAGTGTAAACTGAGTGGGCACAGTGTAAACTGAGTGGGCACAGTGTAAGTGGGCACAGTGTAAACTGAGTGGGCACAGTGTAAACTGTTTCCATCATTTGAACAGTGAACTAAATGATGTTCTGATTTACATGCAGCTGCCTTCACTGGCTCATTTGTTTTGATAATGGCTCATCCTGTCTCATCCTGTACATATTTTATACAGAGCAGAGTGTGCCGTATATATCTGAGATAACAACCATCTTACTTTTTGTGTTAGCGCTCTGCATCGAAAGCGATGGGCGTTATAGGAGGCCGGGAAGCAGCTTGAGTAGTAGACTGACGACACACTCGAGTGCACAGCCTGACAGTTTAAATGCCTCGTGCCTCATCTCTGAAACATCTGGCCCCGTTTTTGGTGTCTGAGGCAAAGATCGATTCTTCTTAAAACTTGGGTTCTCTCACTTTCCCCACTCATCAGTTTTAAGGAGTATGCAAATGTCTCGTTCCTTCGTATCCCTGGGAGTCCGAACGACTGCACGGCTGCAACAACAGGGCAATACATTCTCATTAAGGCTCCCCTTCTTTGAAAGGGGAAGAAATTGAATTTGGGATATTCGTGTTTATGGTCCCAGACAATTGAAACTAATGACCGGATGTTCAGAAGGCAAGGTAGGACTCCCCCAGTTAGTGAGGGATATATCTGTCTGTATGTATGTATGTATATACAGAATGTCTGCAGACGTCATCCTTCCCAATGGGCTCCACAGGGAAAGCGGATGAAGTCAGCCACAGGGAGTGATGGCGCCTCGGCTGCAGCCCCTCTGCCCAGCGTCTCCCATCCTCTGACAGCACCATATTTCAGTGGACTCTTTCTACACGACAGCCTGTACTGTCCCTGTCTCCTCTGGGTGTCAATGGGACGCCTCCCATCATCAGATGGGTGATTTCACATCCTGGTGGCGGCAACAGTCTTTTCTGTAGCAGAGTAACGTGGCCTGACTCCAGACAGCTTGGTGACCCCTCCTTAGTTCTTGGCTGGCTGCTCTGATCCATCTCGTGATGTGCGTGAGAAGATGAGCTGGGTTGGAAATTCTTACCACATGATCACTGCTACTCTTGGAGAGAGTGTGTGTGTGTGTTTGCCTGTGTCTCCGGAACACATCATGTTAAGTTACACTCAAGAAAAGAAGAACAGGGGATGCCTGTGGGTATGCCATACTGCCTTCTGTGTGCCTTCTACTAACCATTAATCACTCTGTTAGTTAACCGCTGAGCTGCTGATGTATTTATCCTAATGAGAAACTAAATGAGAGAAACCAAAGTCTGGCCTTCCAAGAGGCCTGGTCTACAAGGCCAACTGAGACCAGGTCACACCTAAACTGATCTTCAGCTCCACGATGTTCCAGGTGACTCACCACACGCCTGAGTGATCCCAGAGAGTCCAGGTTTGGTTTAGGTAAGTGACCGCAGACACATACCTCTAAGAGCATGGTTTAGCAGTAGCCAGGGTGTGATCCCTCAGCCCAGGTCCCTGGGAGTGTTTAGAACAGCCTGAAGGGGAACTCTCTGTCTGTCTCTCTGCTGACTGGTAGCACATAAATCCCCTCTGTGTTCGGCCTGCTCCAGGTCATACACTGTGGCCTCTGTGTGGACCCCCCTCCTTCTTCACACTGCCCTCCACCGCCCTCTCCTCTCATGTAAGCTTGACTGATCATGGGGAAGAGATGTGTTTACTGTATGAGGGAATTTTTAGCAGTTTGCCATGGTGACTGTAATCAAAATATTGAAGCTGGAGGGGGATACACAGCCAGGTCAAAAGTTAATGTCGACACATTTTGAGGAATGGCTATTGACTTTATGTTGTAAATTCAACACTGAGAGCAGTTTTCACATCTTCGCTAAGACCTGGGTGAGATGTTGCTAAGCTGAGTTCCTGGTATAGTCATGTCTACTACACTATCATGAAAGACAAAACAATATGTTTTAAAAAGAGCAACTGTCTAAATACTATTAATGTTACTAAATGCTTATAACATGCTGAGTATGATATGCACTATCACTATACAACCTTAGTTGTTTATGAATCAATGATGCAATTCCAATGCTGCCAACCATCACTATTTCATATTAACCAGAATGCATCTATCTGACTTGTTCTTTCATAAAACGTGGGCCCAATTCAACAGATGGCTTTTAATGTTTATACCAATAACAGGGCTGGTCCGTGACTGCTAGTGGGTCCTCTGGGTGCCTATATCACTGTGTCATTTCTCCTTCAGCTCCTCTGAGTGATTCTATCACTCTCAACATAAGGAGAACGGGAAAGCAAGGGGACATCCACGGATAAATCCATTTAAAGGGCTTTTGAATCTAATCTATGATGAGACACCTTCTCAGAGGATGTCCAGGGTGAAATTGTGCTCAGTAAATTTGAGTTTACCAAGAGTAAAGTTATTAGCCAGACAAGTAAATGTTGGCCATATCGCTTTTATCACCTTGACTATCTGGGATTTCTTTCTGTTTGTGTTCAGGGCTGTGTATCTGGGGAAATCACACACTGGCAGAGAAGAAAAACACAGATCTTATACTGCCCCCAGTGGACAACTGGTTGAACAGTTTAACAGCGCACCCCCCACTCACACTGGATCAACACTGCCACCTATAGGCAGTCTCTGGATGCACAGGCTCACACTAGGTTTTCTCACTGGATAGAGAATAAATGTTTCTTGGTTTCATTTGTTGTGTTTTGGAAAGTATTTCAACATCACATTTTAATTACGAAATGCCAATGTTTGATTTAAACGAAGAAAAGGCAATTGCAATAAATAGGTGCCATACATTGTGAGATGCTTTCGTGACCGCAGATTAACGATCTGCACAGAGACAGTGGGTAAACAAGTGACATGAATAACTTCCAGACAGGAAGTTAGAGATTTGAACGGGATCTTAAAGCGGCAATCACCAGTTTAATCAACAGCAAAGTGATGTCCTGCTCCCTGTTTCAGTAAAAAGCTGAGGGATGGGGCTGGAGACATTTAACCAGAGCTAACACTGACCATCCATTATATAAAAATGATCATTTTCACCATGTCTTTCGTCTATATCTTGTTTGTTTACATTTACTTTCTTAACAAACATTGGAGTAAAACAAGCTCATATTTTGGGTCGTACCGACAGTTGAACTAATAAGGTCATGAGGCATTTATAAGTTATATTCTTCAAGATTCAATGGGTACATATCAATAATTCATTAATTCAAGTCAACAAATGAATAGCAACTGCAGATTCCCCTGGAATATGTAACATATTATATGGTTTGCAGGACGGGGTGTCACATATCATATGAAATGGATGATGTTGTACACAATAGCACACCATTTTCGGGGACCAGTTTTGGATCGTGAGCGCTACTTTCAAAACTACCGGCTGAAATTATACAACACCTTCATAACACATATTTAACTGCCTGGTTCCAAAATCAGCAAGGGACTGGAGAGCTAATACAGTGACAGCAACTAACAGCAACTAGTGTGTGAAAACCTTGAAGACTTACAGAAAACGTTTGACCTCTCTCATTGCCAACAAAGGGTATTTAACAAAGTATCGAGATAAACTTTTGTTATTGACCAAATACTTATTTTCCACCATAACTTGCAAATGAATTCATTAAAAATCCTACAATTTGATTTTCTGGATTTTTTTTCAAATTTTTTCTGTCATAGTTGAAGTGCACCTATGATGAAAATTACAGGCCTCTCTCGTCTTTTTAAGTGGGAGAACTTTCACAATTGGTGTCTGACTAAATACTTTTTTACCCCACTCTATATATTCAAGGCATAAAATGGAATAGAGTTTGTTTAATGTCCGTAAGGGAAATCAAAATATAAAACAACAAGACAACATTTTTAAATGTACGTAACAATTACACTTTAGAATAAAAGTCCTCTTCTAACTGTGCTGTCCAGTTGTCTCTCCATGATGACCACGCCATCTCACATGATCAGCATAAGCATAAGCATATCCCACTGGTTCAATGATCTCCCACACATTTAATGACATGGACATGACAAAGAAGCAACAGCATCTGCTGGTACTGTGTGAGCTGTGGTGGTTGCACATGAACTTGCACCAGGGGAAAACGTTGGTCAATGCTTCTGCTTGATTACTGCATAGACGGAGCTTATTGAATACTGATTATATCACAGTTTAAGCTAACAGTGCTCTAGACACCTTTACATCAGTCGCAGGCTAATCTAAGCCCAAACAACTGTACTTACAAACACAACCCTTCCATAGTCAAGGGTTATCTGCATAGCTTACACCAAAGTACATAGTTCTGAGTACATAGCTAATTCCTTATAGATGTAGGAGAGAAAGGAAGTATAGGTTTGGGGGATTTCTCTAAAATAATTTGCATACTGTAATAATGTTGAATACAGCTACTTGAGGGGTTAAGGGGCCTTGGTATATATATAATTGGCCAGGTTAGTGATCTAGCTAGAACATGAACTAGTGAACACCTGGGAAACACTGTTTTCCTATTGCTCTCTCTCTCTTCTTCCCTCAATAGGAGCCCATTTAGGTCATTTTCAAACCCCTACTACCCCAGAGAAAGTGGCACCCACACCGTGCCATAAATGTCTCACTCTTCCCCTACAGCTTAGAGCACACTGTAATGTGTTCACGGGGACCGCCTGCTCAGCCATCTGCCCCTGTGAGAGAGAGAGAGGTGGCAGGAGGGCAGTATGAGCCAGGCTGCGGCTGACTGGAGCCCACTTAGATGTAAGGCTCTATCTCTTCCCTTCCTTCCTGGTCACATGTAGCTATTACTTGGGAACAAGAGGAACCATTGAGCTGTTGACTGAATACTGACTGAGCTATAGACCTAAAGTCTACCGTATGGATAGACAGACATCTGAGTGCAGGCAGCTTGGATATCAGGGATTTTCTCTCATACAAATAAAAGGAACCATCGGCGCCCCTCTGTGGTCAAACAATGGTACAACAAGACATACAATGCAACGCTGCTGTCTAACATTGTCAACCCTAGACAAGACGTTAACTACACACGTTTTAAAAAAGAACACCCTCCAAGACATGTTGAGATTCAACACAAAACACAACGAGAAATCCTAGCAATTAATTTATAGCTCACATTGATTCATTTACATTAGACATTACATGTTTATCTAAAGCAGGGCTCTCCAACCCTGATCCTGGAGATACCCTCATGTAGGTTTTCCTTCCAACCCCAGTTGCAATTTAATTGATTCAGATGATAAAGCAGCTAATTATTAGAAGAGAGCCTTGTTCTAAAGACATTTTGTACAATAGTCCCCTAAAACGAGTTCTGTGTTTTGGTACGCATTCATTACTTCATTCATTACTTCATTCATTACTTCATTCATTACTTCATTCATTACTTCATTCATTACTTCATTCATTACTTCATTCATTACTTCATTCATTACTTCATTCATTACTTCATTCATTACTTCATTCATTACTTCATTCATTACTTCATTCATTACTTCATTCATTACTTCATTCATTACTTCATTCATTACTTCATTCATTACTTCATTCATTACTTCTCAGACTTTCAGAAGAAAGTCCCATTTCCATGACTGTGGATAAATGCGACTGGCCTGCAATCCTTCAGCTCGGGCCTAGGAGCTGGTAGCACACAGTTATCTCTCCATCGAGTCTCTTTAAAACAGCCTCTGAGCGAGCCCGATGAACGTACACAGTGAGCCCCAGGGACATCAACACCAACGTCCAGGTTAAACTCGAAGGAATTGGACTTCCAAATCTCGCTACCTCCTCAGTATTAAATCAAAAACAGGATTATGGGTTCATTTTAAATACATATTATATAAGCTATCAAAAACATACACATGGACGTGAAGGGCAAAGGTTCACAGTTTGTGCCCAGTGTTTATAGCTCTGCATTACCTGAAAATAATACCCTGATGGCTCAGAGGAGAGTCCGTTTTGTTCAATCAGCTGGCATTCACTAGTATACAAAGTACATATTTATTACCAAATACGCCATCTCCTACTGTACATAAACACTCCTGGTAAAATATTAAAGTTATCCCAGTGCTACATTCTGTAATAAACCGCTTTTATCCGCTTTGAAATCAGTAGATTTAAAAAATAAAATAAAAATACAAATTTAAAAGTGAATAGTATTGCACTCAAACACAGTCTTACATGGCTCTCTTCCTACAGCCAGTGGCTACATTTATTCACGGCAAAACCTAGAGTCCAGTAACTTACTATGAAAAAAACAAGCAAATATATAATTGAGATACTATATCATGAGCATGACTTTACAAGTCATGAGCAGGAGGAGGCTACCAAAAACCAAAACCGAAGATCATAGAGGAGAGGATAGTGGGTGATCAGATTGAGCTCTGACGAGCAGAGTTGGTGCTGTGTGCATATGGCCACAGGGCCCTGCTAACACAGTGACATAAGATAGGGACACGTCTTTGATGTGACGCACCAAGACAAAGCAGCGGAAGCAGAAATATGACATCACATAGTCGAAACCGGATACTGTAGTTCAGTGTAGATGCTGAGAACATGAAATGTCTTTACGTTATGGGTGTTCAGAGTCAGCTGGTATCGTGTGGAAGTGTAGTGTAGTGCCCTATAGCAGGGGTATGTCGCTAGCAACAATAGAATAAATGATTACAGCTGAAAAGAGGAGAATATCATCCTTCTAATGATGTCGACATTATTTCTTAACTCCTAATATTAAGCAAATTACACTTATTGGAGCCAATTACACTCACCGGAGTATCTGATATCGGCTACCAGTGCGTCAAGTGTCGCTGGCTGCTGGTAAGCTTTCTTGGCTTAGACATGCATTTTTACAAACATATGGCTAACCTTTGTGTAACCAGCTAAACAGCAGCTCTAGGTGTATTTGGAGTTACCTTTCAAGCTAATAGGCTATGTTAGACTTCCTTCCCCAATTACAATAATGAAAAACAATCTACCAAATCCTATTCATTTTTGAAATGTTGATTACTTCTCCTTGACATTATCATTCACTTGATGCTAAGACAAGACATGTGAGAAGAAAACAAATCCCTAACGTATGATGGGGGTCCCTGGGTTGCCGGTGTGCCTGGGAGAGGGTCCCTGGGTTGCCGGTGTGCCTGGGAGAGGGTCCCTGGGTTGCCGGTGTGCCTGGGAGAGGGTCCCTGGGCAAGAAAGGTTGAAGACCCCTGCCCTATAGAAAGAGCTGTTGTGATAAAGACACACTTTTTGGGGGATGGGATAAACAGATACCAAACTCCTGCTCCTGCTTTGACATGCTTCCCTCCACTTTATCCCCTACATCTGGTTGTCATTGTACTGTGGGGTGTTGCTGGAGTACTGCTGATCCGGCATCATGGCCCCCGTGGCGGCTCCCATAGCTGCCTGCTGCGCTGCCTGCTGGATGTGGGGGTTCTTCCAGGCCCCTGTGGTCCACTCCTCCTGAGCCTTGCCTATGCTGCCCCCGCTGCCACGGTAGAAGTTATGGACCTGGAGAGAGGGAGCAGTGGGACGACAGGAAAATGTCAGGCTGCACATAAAGATGACAGAGAGCAATGGAGACCTTTGTTGCTGCCCTATGCACCAGCCGGTACACTGGGCATGAGTGACTGACATAAAGATCAGCACATCTTCATGCTCTACGTGTCCCATGGTTGTGACGGAACACAGATGGTACAGACTTGCCTTGGTGAGGGCGATGAAGGACAGCGTTGCCGTGGCAGTGAAAAAGAGGGTGGGGATAAGCATCAGCAAGGCGATCCAAAGGTTGTAGCTGAAGAAAGAGATGGTGGCCAGCCAGCCGCTGAGAGATGTAGAGAAGAAGAAGATAGTTACCGTTTGCTCGTGTACACTGAGTATACCAAAATTTAGGAAGACCTTCCAAACATTGACAGCGATCATGATCACTTTATGTAGCAGGCTAATATCATGGATCAGCCTTAAAAAAAAGTTTTATATCCCACATATAAAACCATCCATTTCTGAATGTTGACATTTATACACTTTATGGAAGCTGCCATTACAATTATATCTGCTAATCAAAGTGAAGCCAGGTGACATTTAGCCCTTAACAGCCTTAAACTCAAACCTAATGACAGAATGGAGTCATAAATGTCCTGAGTGAGGCTATTTCCTGACTGTCATCTATTGCATTGTTAATGATATGACAGGATGTGGTAATGTAGGAGGTTATACTGCTGTTGTTTTAAAGACATAAATGTTTTGGCTAAACATTTGTCGGTAACACAATAACTTTCCTTCATAATACATTATGGAACATTTCTAAGCATTTATACATGTGTATAATCATTTATAACGGGCTTATTATTGAAGGTGATTTGAATGTGTAAGCAGTTTACCAGTTTCCCCAGCCTGGGATCCCTATGCACTGGATAATACTGATGCCCACCTGGGCCATGAACACAAAGAAGAACGCCATGAAGTTGAACGAGCTGTCAGTCCTCGGAGAACGACAAAAAGGAATTGTAAATACACGGACACACAGCACATTACACAGTGTGGTACTTGTTAGATTTCTCTTGGCGGTAACTGATTTCCCTTGACTGACGGTATATCACTATGATCAAGCATAATGGTGTCATAGTAAGATTGGGGGGGTTTTCCTGACCACATAGCCTGATCAAGAAAAACTATGGGCCCTAGTTATAGCTTAAAAAGATCTAGTGGTACTTGGATACCTTATGGATGTGTATGAAATCCACTTACTTGAAGGCCTTGTAGATGGGCCTGAACCAGCATGCATAGGAGCAGGGGGTGAAGAGTATCAACCATATGATGGCCATGCCAAAATTTGTCACACCCCCTCCACCCAGCATCCACACAAAGCAGCCCACCAGATTCACAGCCAGGGTGATTGCATACACTATAAAACACACCACCAGGAGAACACACTGTTATACACACCAGTAGAACAATGCAAAAGCATAATACAGTATAACCCCAGTCAGGGAACCAGCTCTCAGATAACTGTGCACATTCTGTCCACTCCGGTTCCTTGGGTGTCCTTTCTGTAGATGTCCATATTTTCTTTTCTCTTCTCTGTTTTGCTCTAAGTCTCAGTAATCTAGCAAACGTACTGTTCTTAAGAACAAATTGGTTGTAATTTAAAGCACTGCGTGAGCTAGAGGTTCAGTTCCGGCCTGCTCCACAGAACTGCCACAGGCAGCCAATCAGCTTCAATTACTGGTCCACAAAGGGAAGAGATATCCCTTCATCCAAGCTACAAACCCAACCAGAGCTATAATAATAGACCCATTAAGTGATTAGTCTTTTACAAACCCAACCAGAGCTATAATAATAGACCCATTAAGTGATTAGTCTTTTTTTCATCTCAGGCAAAGAAACAAAGTGAAGGCTAGAACTATTTTAATTGGTTAAGTTGAGCAAAGAATACCTTTGAGTTTTCTGTACAATTCTGTCTATTCTTGACCAATACATCTAATGTGACAAGGGTGACTATTCAATGAGGTGAGTTTAGGGGGTTAAAGTTTAGAATGACTGAAATCATGGACACATAAACTCATGGAAACATCAAACATGCAGAGCAAAGCACAACATTCCATCAACACTGGATTTGGTGTCTAAGTGCAAACACAGAGGTACAGAATACCTGTTTACATGTTTATCACTTAATGGGGGATCTGCAGAGAGAGAGATAAGTCATTAAATGTGAAGAAGGAGCAGCATATGCATCATCCCACGGGCCTGGATGACAGACACACTAGTGAAGGCAGATACTCAGTGAATTTCAGGAAAATGTAAATAGTGAAACAGTGGAAAAGTGATCATTTTTAGATAAAATTATACAAAATATATTCACGTCACTAAATAATTGATTTAGTCCATGCTCGTGCTCATAAAAAAAAAATGCTCTTCCCTCATCTTAAACGGCACCGACCACCACCGACATACACATATCTAGTTCAACCAGAACACCCTCCGTCATTCTTTGTAGCTGTGGTGGATGAAGACAACCCATGTGGCATGGGAGAGGTTAACTGTCAGCTCCCGTGTGTTCACCACAATGATCTAATCTGAACAGTAGGCTACACAGAAACTCTGCACAGAGGGGAAACTTGTTTCACACTATTTTGCCTTCCTGAACCGTACTGTCCTGGCACACTTATTTTCCTTTTAACACGTTCCTTTCCAGCACAGTTCCAGCAACTATGGTTGATGAGTAATCAGGCCAGCGCAGTGCAGCTTGGCTAGGCTCTCTTGGCTCAGCTCAGTAGTGTGAAACAAGTATATGCAATAAGAGATCATAACCCCTAAATATGTGGACTATAACAGTGTGGCTGACTAGAGTTGTTCTAGTATGGGCTGTGGGTAGTGGGCAGTGGCTAGTGAGCTGTGGCTAGTGGGCAGTGGCTAGTGGGCTGTGGGTAGTGGGCAGTGGCTAGTGGGCTGTGGGTAGTGGGCAGTGGCTAGTGGGCTGTGGGTAGTGGGCAGTGGCTAGTGGCTAGTGGGCTGTGGGTAGTGGGCAGTGGCTAGTGGGCTGTGGGTAGTGGGCTGTGGGTAGTGGGCAGTGGCTAGTGGGCTGTGGGTAGTGGGCAGTGGCTAGTGGGCTGTGGGTAGTGGGCAGTGGCTAGTGGGCTGTGGGTAGTGGGCAGTGGCTAGTGGGCTGTGGGTAGTGGGCAGTGGCTAGTGGGCTGTGGGTAGTGGGCAGTGGCTAGTGGGCTGTGGGTAGTGGGCAGTGGCTAGTGGGCTGTGGGTAGTGGGCAGTGGCTAGTGGGCTGTGGGTAGTGGGCAGTGGCTAGTGGGCTGTGGGTAGTGGGCAGTGGCTAGTGGCTAGTGAGCTGTGGGTAGTGGGCAGTGGCTAGTGGGCTGTGGGTAGTGGGCAGTGGCTAGTGGGCTGTGGCTAGTGGGCAGTGGCTAGTGAGCTGTGGGTAGTGGGCAGTGGCTAGTGAGCTGTGGGTAGTGGGCAGTGGCTAGTGGGCTGTGGGTAGTGGGCAGTGGCTAGTGAGCTGTGGGTAGTGGGCAGTGGCTAGTGGGCTGTGGGTAGTGGGCAGTGGCTAGTGAGCTGTGGGTAGTGGGCAGTGGCTAGTGGGCTGTGGGTAGTGGGCAGTGGCTAGTGAGCTGTGGGTAGTGGGCAGTGGCTAGTGGGCTGTGGCTAGTGGGCAGTGGGCACTCACAGATCCACAGGTGGTAGAGTCTCTTGCACATGGTGCGATGCTGTTCAGGGATCTCCTCGTCAAAGTCCTGGTAGAAACACGGCTGCAGGGGGATGAACCCCGGTATTGGAGGGAAGTTATTCTCTGCTGGAGAAATGACAATCATTTCATGAGTCATTAATACATTGGTAGCATTTGCAGGTGTGTCATGTTAGGCTAGATAATATTGTTTGTATGATTGGTTGGTTGATGAGAGCCAAACCATAGAGTAAATGACTTTCATTGAACACCATGATAATGTACCAAAATGTGTCCATTTAAATTGAATGCAAATCCTTACCAGCCATGACTGTTGATTTTATTGTTCAGATTGTTTTGGTCCTCAATCTCTTGAACCTACAAATAAAGAAAGTGTAGCTTTGTAAATGCAGTCATTCTAAAACTCAGTACCAATCAGCTTTTGCACTCACTGGAGAAATGTATTTGCACATTACATTAGTAGGTCTAACACAATAATTGAACAAAGACTACTGACAGAAAGAGATGGACCAATTATGTCAGTGTGCAGCTTATGTGTGACACCACTTGTGACATACTGTAGCTATGCTTTTATCCAGTGTTTTCGAGATCTATAATCTCAACGTTGTCACTTGTCACATTCGACTGAAGAGATTTGCTGGCACACACACACACACACGGAGACGTGTTGGTGGCATCGGCTCAATGGTGACTCTTCAGGGTTTAAGAACTGGGATCCTTCCGGTGTGCGAGTAAAAGTGGAGACTTACTAAATCAGTCTGCATAGCCTAACATTCGTGGTGTTTTGTTTGAATTCGCTGAATAGACCGATATACTGCCGGTACTCGCTTCAAGTCAACCCGCTATCTTTGAAATTAGTGCTATCCTGATAGGGATCAACGGACTTCCATTGGAAACATAATCTGCTTACCTCCTCCTGTCCTGAGCGCACTGTTGCTATTTACAATGTTCTGTCCCTCGGCTGCATGCTATCAGTTCCACCTCATCGAATATGAGGAATGACAAAGCTTGATAATGAAGAGATAAAGTCGAATAAATCACTGTTATTTCACTTTTTTATACGAGGTCGTGGAAGTAATGCATCTCCAATGCCGTAGCTGTCCTATCATTGTCCGTGAATCTGCTGTCCCATCAGTCCTGACCAATAGGCACACTGCTCTCTACTCGCGATTTCGGCGTCTTAACATTATTATCCAATCGTTATCTGGCTCTCCCTTGTTCCATGGCAGCTGCTCTCCACGGTGCTGAAGTTAATAGCCCGCTGTCAACAGGGAAAGCCATGTCATCAGTGACCTACTCTGGTGTTACTGGTGCGCTTCGATCCTTTTACTCATAATGATCACCAAATGAATGTTTATGAAATTAATCAAATACGGGATTATGAATCAATAATGATCAAGTAGTAGGTATTATCGTTAGTCATTGGCATACAATCTTTCACTTAATGTTTGATATTCATATGCAGAAATGATGGTCAGCAATTACGGTCTGTCAGGGGTCTCATTTATACTGTTTGATAGGGGTCATATGGTTTATGGGCGGGGCTAACATTGTTTACTGTTTATTAATGTATTCCATCAATAATGTACAAAACAGGAGGGGGTGTTAGCCAGCAGATGGCAGTGTTGATATTGGTTTTGTTTCTGGTTTGTCAGTCAGGGGGTTCAGTTCAGCACAGCTTTACTGCTTGGAGTTACAGTATCATCTATCTATACAGTTGACATACTCATCCTATGAATGTTCCTCACCTTACAGAGTAATATGGCATTTATGTTTTAATGCTTTATGATGGATGAATTTAGCATGCAGACCTTTTCACTATGCTTCTCTTGTTTACAGTAAACCTCAACTTTTATGTTCAACACTGGTTAAAACATTCTACACATTTATTCCAACAATAATGAATAACATACCCAAACTGCACTGTCTGGTATAGCCCTTCCTTTGTTGTCCTCAAATAGATTAGCATGACAAATTGGATGTATTGACCACAGAGCCTCTCCTGCCCTTTCCAATAGCAGATCCAATTGTCCCTTTGTTCAATTACTCATATCCCCAACATGAATCATTCGTACATACATGGTGCCCAATCAGTGATTACAATATCTTTCACAAAGTTAAAATATGCACATATTTGCATGGGATGAAAACATACTTGTGTCTTGGACTCTTGGAACATTAGCCCTTGGGCTAAAAGAGATCCTTGCTAAAAATCAAATCAGGTCTAGGGACACAATTGGAGAACTCTACCATAAAATCTACCATGAATAACTCACTGAACTAAACTCCTCATCTTTGCCCACCTGGACATGTCTCTCTTTTAAAACCTTATCAGGATTCTTCCAGCCACTTACATTTTCAC
>NC_060177.1:28853971-28901471 GCF_021184085.1 Oncorhynchus gorbuscha
CTCTCCTCCTCCTTCCCTCCACCGCCCTCTCCCCATCTCCCCCGTCCTTCCTCCTTCCTATATGACCCTCTCTCTATACTCCATGAATATTCACCAACGGCAGGCCCAGTCTCAACAGTGCTTATTAAAACCATTTCTAATCACATGCACCTTCAATAGAAAGGCAAAAACACAGATAAGAGTTGGCTGGTGGTGGGGGTTCTCTCTCCCACAGCTAACAAGGCCCCCATTGATGGGGCACTTGAGATGACGACATGTTAGTAGAGCAGGACTGAGCTTTCCTTCCCAGAGCAGGACCGAGCCACACAGCCTTTTACTGAGATTTAACATCTACTTTTAAGCTAATTACGTTTTTTTTTAACTGTATGTTCAAGGCCCAGAAAAGAAGATAGAGGACAGAGTTCATGTTTTCTCTCCTCCCTTCTCTGCTCCCTCCCTCTCTTCACCCCTCACCTCTCCCTCTGTAGGCAGATTGGTAGGAGTGGGCAGAAGGCTGGGCTTTTGTGCCTTTGCCCATGAGATCATAACCCAGGATGTGCTCAGAATAATGAAAAGAGGGAGGCATTACATCAGGAACACACACACACACTGGTCCCTCATTGAATAGTAGTGTGTGTGTGTGTGTGTGTGTGTGTGTGTGTGTGTGTGTGTGTGTGTGTGTGTGTGTGTGTGTGTGTGTGTGTGTGTGTGTGTGTGTGTGTGTGTGTGTGTGTGTGTGTGTGTGTGTGTGTGTGTGTGTGTGTGTGTGTGTGTGTGTGTGTGTGTGTGCGCGCATGTGCGTGTGTGAGGTAAGTACATGTTTGCCTTGTTAAACTCTGAATATGAATGTCCTCCTCCCACCCTGTTCCCCCCTCAGTGCTCCAGGGTTGGGCATGCTGCCAGTGCACCCTGGTGGTATTGTACTACTAAAGTAAACCATTTGCCCAGTCACCCTAAGTCTTGGTTTCTATGGAGACCCCTTACCTCTCGCCAAGCATGCACTCGGCACCCCTGCAGCGGAAGGGGGTGGGATAACACCAAGCCGGCCAATCACACACACTCACCTAATTTACATATGCAAACATGGACCATGAACTTCACCATAGTGCACAGTTTGCTCCCCAAATGATTCTACTAGTGTTAGTTGAATGGCTGTTCTGAGAAGGAAAAGACATAGTAAAAAGCTATTCATTTCACCCAAACCACTTTTGTTGTTTAAATTGGGCACAAATTGCATCATCTGACATGTAAATGAAAAAAAGAAGTACATAAGATACTTATTTTGGTCTTTTGTCTTTTCTCGTCCCCTGTCCGCATGTTCTTTGTTGACATAACTCATGGTATGTTTGTCTGATGTAACATCCCCTCATCTTTTCCACCAGGGGGCAGTGTTCTGTCTGTGTCCTCTTCTCTCCTTGCTGTAGAGCAGCCCTGCTGCTGCCTATCAGACAGATAGACCTGGCCTTGGGGGATGAAACTCAGCCACTGTGGAGGCTACTGCAGTCAGCACGACCAAAATGCAAACACCTCGGCACTTCAAGGACACTGTGACCTCTACAGAGCACAAAAGGCCAGGGCAGGAACCACAGTCAGAGACAGAGGCCAGGAGAGATATGGGACCGTACAGGTGGCTGGGAGGGGAGGCAAGAGAAGAAAACGGATGCTTATCTCAACTACTTTGCGAGGCCTTTTTGACAACCATTAAAAGTGTACAGCGAGACAAGACAGGGTTTGGGTCTATTTGGTTTTACAATCGCTCTGCCTCAGCCTCTCCTCTGAGCATAGTAATCCTGTCTACTACTGCCATCCATTGTCCAAGATGTAAAGTCCCACACACAACCACTCATTTTAAAAGGCCCTAGGAGAAGAAGGAAAAATCTGATTTGTTCACACACAGGAAAAACACAACCGTTGGGTTCATTGCCTAAAGAAAAACTACTTTCCCTGTTCACTGAAGCCTGACAACTTTACTATCCTAATTGGCCTCATTAAGTGGAACCTCAACGTGTGTAAATAATTTGTCTGCAATAAGCTTGCCCTATCTTCATCTCTCTTGGCTCGCTCTCTCTGACTTGTTTTCATTGTGAAGAGAAAGGAGCTAAAATAGCAACCCATAGTTCCTGGGGCAGATGTAGAATCTTAATTTGATCACCCTGTTGAAAGAGGACAGCAATTTAAAACAGGTTGTGTATTTTAGTTTTAAAAAGGCGTCTGAAGTTTGTATTTTCCACTTTGAAATTTCAGACTGGATTTTCCCTGATACAAAAAAATGTATCAACTCCTACAAAATGTCCATTGGTTATAATCTACATAATAATTCACATATCCTGTTGTTGCAGGATTATTTTCTTGCTGTAGCAACCTGGCTCAAATGAAGATCCTATATCTGTATTGTGTTGTCCTGTGACAAAAATAACCTTCAATGTGGTAATGAGAGAGACCAGTGTAGAATCACAGCACCACAGATCTCAAAATGTGTTCCATCTGAACACGGCCTATTGCAAGGCTTGTTTCTGTAGTGTTAACAAATCACAGATGGGGTACACTTGTTGTTGTTCTGGCAGGTTCTGTCCGTTTGTGGTTTGGGGGGAATAGAGTGAATTAAGATCAGAGTAGAGTTGCTCAGGACCACGTCTCTTCTGTTGTTAACTAGCTCTGTGGCACTAGTAGGACAAATCACGTCTCTTCTGTTGTTAACTAGCTCTGTGGCACTAGTAGGACAAATCACGTCTCTTCTGTTGTTAACTAGCTCTGTGGCACTAGTAGGACAAATCACGTCTCTTCTGTTGTTAACTAGCTCTGTGGCACTAGTAGGACAAATCACGTCTCTTCTGTTGTTAACTAGCTCTGTGGCACTAGTAGGACAAATCACGTCTCTTCTGTTGTTAACTAGCTCTGTGGAACTAGTAGGACAAATCACATCTCTTCTGTTGTTAACTAGCTCTGTGGCACTAGTAGGACAAATCACGTCTCTTCTGTTGTTAACTAGCTCTGTGGCACTAGCAGGACAAATCACGTCTCTTCTGTTGTTAACTAGCTCTGTGGCACTAGCAGGACAAATCACATCTCTTCTGTTGTTAACTAGCTCTGTGGCACTAGCAGGACAAATCACGTCTCTTCTGTTGTTAACTAGCTCTGTGGCACTAGTAGGACAAATCACATCTCTTCTGTTGTTAACTAGCTCTGTGGCACTAGTAGGACAAATCACGTCTCTTCTGTTGTTAACTAGCTCTGTGGCACTAGTAGGACAAATCACGTCTCTTCTGTTGTTAACTAGCTCTGTGGCACTAGTAGGACAAATCACGTCTCTTCTGTTGTTAACTAGCTCTGTGGCACTAGTAGGACGTCTCTTCAAATGGCACTAGTAGGTCTCTTCTGTTGTTAACTAGCTCTGTGGCACTAGTAGGACAAATCACATCTCTTCTGTTGTTAACTAGCTCTGTGGCACTAGTAGGACAAATCACATCTCTTCTGTTGTTAACTAGCTCTGTGGCACTAGTAGGACAAATCACATCTCATCACTTTGTAAACATGCATGTCTGGAGCACTGCGACATTGTTTCTTCCATGGGCAAGCTAACATTCATGTAGTGTAGGGATGGGCAACTGGCGGCCTGCGCCCCCGCCCCCCTTTGTAGGCCCTGGGGATCAACAATAATTTACAAATAATCATTTTGATCATTTTGATAAATAATCATTTTGAAAAATAATGTATGAACTTGCTCGTGGTCTTAACTTACTGGAATAGTCAAATGCACAAGCAGCAATTTCCACAAAGAAATTGTGCATCAGCAGTTTGTCACTTTTTATGTCCGTCACTGACAGTCATCCATGTCAGCTAACATTTTCTAGATTGTTGAATTAGTCTAACCAGCTATCTAAACTTGTAGTAATCGTGTTCGATTTACCGACCTGGGGGCCCCCATTGATCCTGTTAGTCACTCTCACTCAAATATCATATTAAAAACTGCAAACATTTCTCTTCACCATATGGCAAACTGTGTAGAATGGCAGGGAATTAGCTGTAAAACGGCGAATAGAATTGCATGAACCATGTTATAAAAAATTATCTCTCCGCCACATGGCAGACTGTGTAGAATTGCAGCAAATTTTGCTTTAAAACTGCAACATTGCAGCCTCTGCTCCTGTCATGTTGCATGTCACATGTCACACACATAGAAGTGGTCCTCTCTTCCTCCTTTTCTTTCTCAGTACCGTTTGAGATCACACCTTTAACAAGCAACTTTAAAAGCATTTCTAAAGTTTTCATAAGCATCACATAGCTTATAAAGGGTTTATAAAGGCTTCATTCATTTAGGTTTTAGTTAAAGTAGGAACATATTACTCTTGGGTAAGTAATCACTTTCAGAATGCAACCTACTAAACTTTGCATGTTGGTGGAGAGTTTTAATTGCAGGGGTCATACTATATACTGTACTACCTCTTACGGACAGCTGTTCCTGTATTGAAGTAACCAATGCACTCAGTATTTTATGACGGATGGTGAAAGGAGAGAAAGCGTTGTCAGACCACAAACACTCAAGTCCCAACCACATCTGGTACTACACTCAAAAGGAACTTTTCTAATCCAAGAGAAAATTATCCAAATGACAACACAATCACAGGATCTGTGTCCGCACATGGTATTGAAATTCATCCCACCTGGCCCAAAACACCAATCTCTCTGAATGTGGCCATAATCCAATCACACGGGACGCATTTCAACACCAGGCATAGACAGAGTGCATTGTACATTGGCGAGCCATTGAACAGGAGATGGGAGTTCTTCTTACCTATTCACCACAATAACAGGATGGACTCAGATTGACCCGTCAGATCCCTGGAAACGAGGGGCTGCAATGCAAAGTGTCTGTGCAGGCACTAATCCCTCAGCCACATTTCTCCAACCCATCTCCTCCTGTAGGCATACTATTCCCCTGGCTGCAGAGCGGAAACGGCACATGGGGCTGCTGGGTATGCCACAGCATGTTATTGTCTCCTCTCTCTCTCAGAGGGCTGGGGTCCAGCTGGCTCCTGCTGTGTGTTTGCATGTGAAAACCAACGGTGGGTCCCTTAACACATGGTGCAGGGCAGGGCAGGGCAGGGCAGGGCAGGGCAGGGCAGGGCAGGGCAGGGCAGGGCAGGGCAGGGCAGGGCAGGGCAGGGCAGGGCAGGGCAGGGCAGGGCAGGGCAGGGCAGGCGGCGACTAGATGTGTGATTGGGATGCAGTCAGAGCCCTTCACTAGTGAGCACATGTTCAATCCCTGGTCCTCATCTTTACCCTTTCTCTACCTCCCTCTCTCTTCTCTCCCTATCTCTCTCTCAGCCCTCTAGATAGGGGAGAGGGTGAGGCTGCCTGCTCTGAGAGTTGAGATAGAAATGACCTGCCAATTCAACTGATTTAAGGGTACTGGTTAAACCATATAGCAACTAGGGAGCATGTATTATGTTGGCTATCGTAATGATGTGTGATATGAATAGTTATCTGGGAGAAAGCTTTCTGTAGGCTGTATGAGTGCCACATGTGCATCTTGAACAGATGGCAGGTGCACCCAACCTTGGAAACCACAAGTGGCGACCCGTCATTCAGGGCAGGTGGGGCAGCCTAGCTCAGTGCTTTCTGTGGTGGTGGGGCAGCCAGTGGAAAATACGGAGCGTAGTGCTTGGTAATGTTCTCTAGTTGTGCCGTGATTGGCTCAGTGTTCTGTCACTCATAGGGACACTACGTCACTGCCAAATCTAAGGGTAGAGCTTGAAAATTCAAGCTCCTTGGGTGCTGCCATAGAGTTACATTAGAAGTGTCCATCCAAGAAGGCTCAAGGTCATTGGCCACAGATAAATATCATGTCAAATCACGTTACATCTACAGTAGCTTTGATAGGACTGATCATGTCAGCATCATACTTTTAAAATCTTAGCTAGCAGTCATCATCATGAATCAAGTTGACAATCTACTGGCAAACCCTTGTAATCTTTGTCAAATGAATATACATTATAGATAAAACGTATAAGTGCTCATCGGCCATTGGACATAAATATTACACAACAAGTTGGCTATTGCAAATTCAACAATGAGTGGTTTGGAAGGAATCATTGGCTAACTGCAAGCATTGCAAAGCAATCATTAGCCTGCTATTCAGTGGAGTGGGTGTGTGGTCCCAATTCTGGGTTTAAGGGTCTCTTTTCACGTTAAAATGATAAACATTCAACATTGGCCATGCTGTCAATCCAGCATGATTTCTGGAGCGCTCAAAACAACTGTTAACTCAGAACTGGGAGATCTGACTTCAGTGAGGTCAATCAACTGGGAACTCAGAAACAAGCGAGCTCCGACTGGGAAAATAAGTTTTGAACCTTGTTTTTTTTCACTGCCCAGTTGTCTTGAAAGCACAATAAATCCAGAGAGTGTCAGACAAAATTTTCCGACAAGGCCCGCAGCGCCACCTTTCTGTTCAAGTGAGCACAGCACAACACAGTGAGTCCAAAAATGTATTGTATGCTACTGCATAAGTGATGTAATATGCCAGGGAGATATGTATCCCTTAGCTAAGTAAGTATGTATCCCTTAGCTAGGTAATACTAAGTGAATGTTGTGTAGTAAGCTGTTACTAGCCCATGTGCCTCATCCTAATAATTTGGTCTATTTTCCCCTCTTAATTTCGCCTACTGTTCTGACTTGGTGGTGCACATGTGTAACTGTATAACTTTCATCCATCCCTCGCCCCGACCCGGGCTCGAACCATGGACCCTCTGCACACATCAACTACAGTCACCCACGAAGCATCGTTACCCATCGCTCCACAAAAGCTGCGGCCCTTGCATTGCAAGGGGAACAACTACTTCAGGTCTCAGAGTGAGTGACGTCACCGATTGAAACGCTATTAGCACGCACCACCGCTAACTAGCTAGCCATTTCACATTGGTTACACATGTAGCCTATAACCAGTTTTAGAGAAATTGAATATTGAATATTGTAAGAGCTTTCATTGTCTGCTTATATGCAGCCTTTATTTATCCTACTGTTCTGACTTGGTGTACTGGGAGAACACTGTAAGAACGGCCCATGTTCTGAATTCTTTCGGTGTACATTTCAAAAGTTCTGAACAAATAGATATATTATATATATATTGACTATGTCAATCCCATTAATGTCTTAACCGATTACGGATCGCTTCTTATCCCCTTGTCGTCCCCTTATGCCATAGTTTGTACATCTCAATTGTCAGTGGAAACCACATTTGTTTAAGCAAGTCAGCCAAATCAGCTATGTTTTTTAAAGTCAGTAAATGAGGCTGAATGAACTGTTTCACTGCCAGACAAGACTCAGCTGATATCCAGGTGTAGCAGTGGTAAAGGTTTTGGCTCTGCTGTTGGGACAGCTTTATGTAGGACCCTAACAGTTTGTGGGCACCGTTTGTCACTGTTATAGTGCAATTAATGTATTGTTTAGTGCTGTGTTGTGTAGTGGCTTTGCTAGCATGCATTCTCAATTATACATGTTTTGTTTCCCCCACCAAGATGTACATGCTAAAATCGCCACTGGACAGCACTTCTGTTTTAAACGTCAGTTGACCAAGCTGTGTCTCCTTATGAAACTGCAGAATTGTATTTTTTTTAATCCTTTATTTAACTAGGAGAGACAGTGAAGAATGATTTATTATTTACAGTGAAGTCCTACCCTGACCAAACGTGATTTACGCTGGGCCAATTGTGCTCCGCCCTATAGGACTCCCAATCACGAGCGGATGTGATACAGCCTTGATTCGAACCAGGGACTGTAGTGACGCCTCTTGCACTGAGATGCAGTGCATTCGACCGCTGCGCCACTCGGAAGCCCAATACAGCGAGTTTGATTCTAGGTCTTTTCTGGCTATATTGGCACGGCTACGGCGCACAGAAGTCTATTCACGAGCGTAAAACTCAAAAACGACGAAAGGGGGTGTGTGGAATTATTGGCAGGGTTTCAGGTGGCTCCAATAGACACCCAAAGCGTGACTTGCCCGTGTGTTTGAGGGAGAGTGTGTGTGTATGCGCATACGTCCGTGCGTGCGCGCGTGTGTGCCACACACACTTGCATTCGCTCACAACATGGCGATGAAGCGCGGAGAGACACGACGGCTCTCTCCCAACTAAATGCGACCCTGTTCTGAGTGAAAGCAGGGGAGTATGTCAAAGGGATATACTTGAACTAGTAGCCAACTAATAGCCTACTTCAGAGAGGGGATTATTGCGGATTGTATTATATATATACATTGCTAGCGGTATAGCTGGCTGTAGAGACCCACGCACTGCTTCACCCCTCTGCTGGAAATCAATGCTTTACATGGCGGTGGAGACTATCTGGGTTTTCTATTTACTTTCGTTGGGCTTCTGTGGACCATCCGTTCAAGGTAAGTCGCTTAGCTTAATAGAAATGTTATTGACTTGCGCACGCCTTTCAAGTTAGTAATGTATTCAATTCAGAACATATGCAGGTGCGATAAGAAGAGATTGGTTAGTGAACACATTTTGCACCTTGCTCGTTGCAGTGTTTGTATCTAACTGTTGAGTCTAGGTATCAGGACTATGGTAGGTCTATCTATCAAATGCTGCAACGTGCTTATTTTTGTTCAATAGCCTATTCGTCTTCCAGCACACGCTGTCTGTCGGGTTTCTCTTTATACCCAATGCTGGACTGCCGGTTGCAAAGTTAGTTGCAAATCTGCAACTATGTAACCATTATCTGTCCATAACGTATTTAATGTTACAGCGGAGTCATGCGTTCTTTGAAGACATATGCTGTGGAGTTGAGTTTGAGGAATGTGAGTTGCGTTTCAAGAGGTTTAAATAATGAGCGTTAAACATGTGGCCGGTGGGTTTTCTGCACAAATATCATTTTTCACAATTAAAATAGCGTTGCCGGTGGGACAAAATCGTTTTTCAGATGTCACTATTTTATAAATCGAACGCAATACCCCATATTACGACAGTGGCTTGCCTCTAGTAAGGTGTATGCCAAAATAACACTGTTATTACAATTGTTTATGAACTACTCATATCTGACACACGATCTGGATTTTTAAAAATGCCTAAAACAATAACGTTTTTGATCTATTGTCACATAATTGTATTTATGTTGTGCTCTTGCCTCGAAACAAATGGAGGCTTATTATGTTTTGATGGTGTTTGAATCGTCATATCGGACATGTGCTTTGTGTTTTTGGGGGCTTGGGAGAGGATGCACTTGGTCGCTGCCTTTCAGGCATTGCGGTGGCCTTCAGATAGAGAAGGGAAGCTGTGATTTGAGAGCCAGGGAGCCACCGATAGGCGGCGAGGGAGCGAGGCAGGCAGGCGCTGAGCGAGAGATAACAGACACAGCATTTACATGACAAAGAAAAGTGCAGGAGCACGGGAGGAGAAACATGAAATGGGCCGATGGGATTTTGTTCTGCTTTAGCCTATTTGACGTAGCTCACTTAAGAGGAAAGGCAAACGCATTGGATCATTGCTTTGAAAAACGTGGAGGAATAGTGGTATCGGGGCTGACAATGCTTTCCTGTTAATCAAGATGCATGGAGGAGCACCCCTGTTCTACCTGAATATGTACAAGTGAGACTTCAAGTATGTCTTGCAAACCTATAGGATCGGAAAATAAGTTGTTGATAATGTCATTTGGACTAATGCATTTTCAATGCTTGAGAGCACAAACCGTGTTCCTTGATAATGCATTTTCTACCCATTCTATCCATCATGTTGTCTCAATGTGGTTTAAGATGGAGATACAAACTACAGTACATTATCTTGAGAGGTTGCTTGTGTGTGTGTTTGGAGCAGGAAACAGTGGCATGTGCTCATCACAAGGCCCACAGTAGTGTGTTTGAGCATCTCCCTCAGCCCTCATACACCCCGGGGTGTGTTCCCACAGTGGAGCACTGTAGAGCCTTCGCTGGACTGGTGGGAGCTTTCGTGTGAGTGTGGCATGTTTGGAGAGAGAAAGAGGAATGTTATGGGTGGTGGGTTGGTTGGGAGGGTATGGTGGGAACTGGAGCTGGCGAATGGAGGTTGCTGGGTGGGAGTAGGGGGTGATAGTGGGGCAGGGATGAATGGACGGGTGCTGGGTGGGAGTAGGGGGTGATAGTGGGGCAGGGATGAATGGACGGGTGCTGGGTGGGAGTAGGGGGTGATAGTGGGGCAGGGATGAATGGACGGGTGCTGGGTGGGAGTAGGGGGTGATAGTGGGGCAGGGATGAATGGACGGGTGCTGGGTGGGAGTAGGGGGTGATAGTGGGGCAGGGATGAATGGACGGGTGCTGGGTGGGAGTAGGGGGTGATAGTGGGGCAGGGATGAATGGACGGGTGCTGGGTGGGAGTAGGGGGTGATAGTGGGGCAGGGATGAATGGACGGGTGCTGGGTGGGAGTAGGGGGTGATAGTGGGGCAGGGATGAATGGACGGGTGCTGGGTGGGAGTAGGGGGTGATAGTGGGGCAGGGATGAATGGACGGGTGCTGGGTGGGAGTAGGGGGTGATAGTGGGGCAGGGATGAATGGTGCTGGGTGGGAGTAGGGGGTGATAGTGGGGGGTGCTGGGTGGGAGTAGGGGGTGATAGTGGGGCAGGGATGAATGGACGGGTGCTGGGTGGGAGTAGGGGGTGATAGTGGGGCAGGGATGAATGGACGGGTGCATGGGACTCCGCTACATCAGATCCACAAACAAAGAGCTTGTTTTTTTCCATTCGAAAGATCAAATGAAAATATGTCAACTCTGCTGAACTCATCAGGAACAAATGAATGCTGTGGGGGTGTGTGTAGACAAGCTCTCTCTCTCTCTCTCTCTCGCTCTCTCTCGCTCTCTCTCGCTCTCTCTCGCTCTCTCTCTCTCTCTCGGGTGCTGGGGCAGGGATGAATCGGGTGCTGGGTGGGAGTAGGGGGTGATAGTGGGGCAGGGATGAATCTCAGGGATGAATCTGCTGGGTGGGAGTAGGGGGTGATAGTGGGGCTCGGGTGCTAGTGGGGCAGGGATGAATCGGGTGCTGGGGCAGGGATGAATGGACGGGTGCTGGGTGGGAGTAGGGGGTGATAGTGGGGCAGGGATGAATCTGCTGGGGCAGGGATGAATGGACGGGTGCTGGGTCTAGGGGGTGATCTGGGGCAGGGATGAATGGACGGGTCTGGGACTCCTCTCATCAGATCCACAAACAAAGAGCTTGTTTTTTTCCATTCGAAAGATCAAATGAAAATATGTCAACTCTGCTGAACTCATCAGGAACAAATGAATGCTGTGGGGGTGTGTGTAGACAAGCTCTCTCTCTCTCGCTCTCTCTCTCTCTCTCTCTCTCTCTCTCTCTCTCTCTCTCTCTCTCTCTCTCTCTCTCTCTCTCTCTCTCTCTCTCTCTCTCTCTCTCTCTCTCGCTCTCTCTCTCTCTCTAAACCAGTACTCCTGCTAGGAGTGTCACATGCACACCGACCAAATTATTGGGGTTTCACTGAACCCTCATCACTGCTTCACTCAAGAGGCCTCCTCTCTATGGTTCCCAGCGTTGTCTCCCATTCTCCTTTTACTCTCTAATCCTGACTCGCTCTAGTCATCCTATCTCATCCATGGTCAATGATTTAATGCTCAGTGTTAATCAGCCCACTGACCCCTGCTTCAATTTGACTCCTCCTCACTCTTCCTGCCTCTGTCTGAAACTCGACTGACCTCTGCCCCTCCTAGTCCTTCGTCATTGACCCTGTTCAATACCTCCCTCCCCTTCATTCCCCCCTTCTTTATGTAATCACATATATTAACTGGTTGTGATTGGTGAAAGAAGTAGGTTGGTAGGTAACCTTAGTTACCCATCCAATCATAGTTCTGTTTTTTCCCAGGAGTTGAGAAAGAAAGGATATCTAAATTGGAACAGGGCCTATATACACCTAATCTATCCCTATTACATGCCACTAGTCTGCAGCCCCCCACCTCAGCCCATGTCTGCAGCTACCTCAGCCCCCCACCGCAGTCTCTGTCTGCAGCTACCTCAGCCCATGTCTGCAGCTACCTCAGCCCCCCACCTCAGCCCATGTCTGCAGCTACCTCAGCCCCCCACCGCAGTCTCTGTCTGCAGCTACCTCAGCCCCCCACCGCAGTCTCTGTCTGCAGCTACCTCAGCCCCCACCGCAGTCTCTGTCTGCAGCTACCTCAGCCCCCCACCTCAGTCTCTGTCTGCAGCTACCTCAGCACCCTACCTCAGTCTCTGTCTGCAGCTACCTCAGCACCCTACCTCAGCCCCTGTCTGCAGCTACCTCAGCCCCTGTCTGCAGCTACCTCAGCACCTTACCTCAGACCCTGTCTGCAGCTACCTCAGCACCTTACCTCAGCCCTTGTCTACAGCACCCTACCTCAGCCCCTGTCTGCAGCTACCTCAGCACCCTACCTCAGCCCCTGTCTGCAGCTACCTCAGCACCCTACCTCAGCCCCTGTCTGCAGCCACCTCAGCGCCCTACCTCAGCCCCTGTCTGCAGCTACCTCAGTACCCTACCTCAGCCCCTGTCTGCAGCTACCTCAGCACCCTACCTCAACCCTTGTCTACAGCACCGTACCTCAGCCCCTGTCTGCAGCCTCCTCAGCACCCTACCTCAGCCCCTGTCTGCAGCCACCTCAGCACCCTACCCCAGTCTCTGTCTGCAGCTACCTCAGCACCCTACCTCAGTCTCTGTCTGCAGCAACCTCAGCACCCTACCTCAACCCTTGTCTACAGCACCCTACCTCAGTCTCTGTCTGCAGCAACCTCAGCACCCTACCTCAGCCCTTGTCTGCAGCTACCTCAGCCCCTGTCTGCAGCTACCTCAGCACCCTACCTCAGCCCTTGTCTACAGCACCGTACCTCAGCCCCTGTCTGCAGCTACCTCAGCACCCTACCTCAGCCCCTGTCTACAGCACCGTACCTCAGCTCCTGTCTGCAGCTTCCTCAGCACCCTACCTCAGCCCCTATCTGCAGCTACCTCAGCCCCTGTCTGCAGCTACCTCAGCACCCTACCTCAGCCCCTGTCTACAGCTACCTCAGCACGCTACCTCAACCCTTGTCTACAGCACCGTACCTCAGCCCCTGTCTACAGCTACCTCAGCACGCTACCTCAACCCTTGTCTACAGCACCGTACCTCAGCCCCTGTCTACAGCTACCTCAGCACGCTACCTCAATCCTTGTCTACAGCACCGTACCTCAGCCCCTGTCTACAGCTACCTCAGCACGCTACCTCAATCCTTGTCTACAGCACCGTACCTCAGCCCCTGTCTACAGATACCTCAGCCTCTGGAGGATGCTTGTGAACAAGTGCTGCTTAATAAAGATAATTGCATTTCTTTGTCCTTAATGAGCTGTTCTGTAAATGGAGTAATTATGTTAAGTTTGTTGCATCAATGACTATGCGCTTGGCTAAAGTTATTTGAACTTTGTCTGTCAAAAAATCCGCTTGTAATAAAAGCTGTCTTATTTTATTTATTGTGCCCATATCTCAATACCTTGGTCCTTGAGGTGTGATTGCTGTGTTTCTGACAGCCCCATGGGGTGGAAATGGCATGTTTATAAGCATGAGTGTAGTGTGTCTGACTGTGCCTACTAGGGCTGAGAGTTATCCAGAATTTCAGTCCCGTCAAACCGTACATTTTTCTTTACCGCACAAAACCATTTACGTAACAGCGATCTTGATCCAGAAGAGGATTGAATGTCTCTGCTGTAACCAATAAGTTTGATCTTGACATCTAGACACTTAGCTAGCAGGTCAGCAAGCCAAATGCACAGCTGGAGCCCTGAGGCAGATCTGATTTATTTGACATGTCTTAAGCAGGGGCATAGGACGCAACCCCTGCAAATGGCAGTGAAAATCATACCGTTGGTATTTTGAAATACCCCGGTATACCCCGGTATACGGTATAAACAGTATATTGCCCAAGCCTAGTGCCTACTCTATTTGTATGTGAGTGCATCTTGATCCCCCTGGAGATACACAGCTAAATTAGGATGCATATTATTTAAAGAGGCCCCAGGCTGAATTTGAGCTGCATATCTTTGTCCGGTGAAGATGTTGGTTTGCATGGCTGGCCGAGTGTGTCTGTTCATGTTTGGTAGTGTCAGAGGACCAATCCTAGTCTCAGAGGTGGTATAAACGACTGTTCAGAGGGAAGTAGCTTGAATGAGACAGGGAGACTTTCACTGTATGTCTGGCCTCTGGTGTCTACTGGGCTCTTTATTGTGGTGGCCTTGAGGTTGAGGGTTTTTGTGGTTTATGTGATTCAGACAGCTTCCCTTTTAACCAGAATACTGTCAAACCTCAGACGAGTAGTCAGGAAGCAGAGGTCGTCATGTTAGTAGAACCTGTCTTTGTTGTGGATTACAATGCCAGTCAAAATGTTATTCAACCAATTTTACGTTAAAGTTCAGTGATTTATTTCACTCAATACATTTCAGTATCTGGAAATATTTGACTGGTTACACTTCGTGTGTGTGTGTGTGTGTGTGTGTGTGTGTGTGTGTGTGTGTGTGTGTGTGTGTGTGTGTGTGTGTGTGTGTGTGTGTGTGTGTGTGTGTGTGTGTGTGTGTGTGTGTGTGTGTGTGTGTGTGTGTGTGTGTGTGTGTGTGTGTGTGGTAACACTGTAATTGCCCCCTAGTAACAATATTGTATGTAATGGAACGGAATGTTTTTGTTGTTGTTACCGGTGCACCAATTCAACTTTTCTGTGGTTGACTTTTGATCTGCACCGAAACGCTTTACCCGTTTGTGTAACGTACGTCATGATGTTGAGATCCGTCCACCTGTGAATGTAAGATGTCCATCCTCCTGCACTGTTGGAGATGTCTGGTCTCTAAAGCCTCCCTCCCTGCTCTGATGGCTGCCAGCTGGGATAAGAGCAGAGCTCATTCTGCTCAATTAGACTGCACCTAAATCTCTGTAGGCTGACGCCTAGGATTCCTCTAAGTTTCTCAAAACAACATTTACACTTCAGCCAATTCTGCACTAAAAAAAGGCTTATTGGTTTTTAAATGATGTATAGCTACTTATTTGCCTTATCTCTGCAATCGGTTTTGGGATGATTATTTAGTGACCACAATCATCCCAACTTTCACAACGCACAGGCCTACTCCTTTTACATGGTCACGGACGACTGCTACACTGCATGACCCTCAAGTCCATTTCCCAGTACTGGCTGTGGGGAGTTCCCACTGGCTGTGGGGAGTTTTGATGTTCTCTAGAAATACATATCAGTGCCAAAGGGACTTCAGAGAGAGCGTTGTGAGTATTGATTGCCCCCCCGGCTATAAACAGCCCAGGATCAATAGTGCTGGATCAATATGCTGTGTGATGTGTTTGTCACAGGCTCAGAGATGGGTCCAGTCAGGTGATCCCCCAGAGTATTCCACTACAGCCAGGGCTGAATGTTAAAACACTCAGGTGCTGCTGCTGTGTGGCCACCGCCTACTGTCGGCTAGTTTTAACAGGACGATACTGCTATCTTGAAGAAAAGTAGTTGATTTGATGGATTCATTTTTGTATTGTATAATGCCACGCGGTAGCTTCATCAATATATTTATTTTAGATTGTTCTTATTTATTATGTCTGGCTCATTATGGTTTGTGAGCTGTGAAATCTAAGGGATAATAATTTAGCCGTTAAAAGACGTGTCTGTGTGGTAAACGAGTCACAAGCTACAGGCTACATGTTTTTGTTCTGTTGTGTGTGTGTGCTTTAGGCAGTGATGGTGATTTGTGTGTGTGTGTGTGAGAGCAGGGTCTCTTCCTCACGGCGCTGGTTGGGTAAACAGTCATGCGATCACATTCCTTCCATTCCGCACTGCTGTCCACTCAGTCACATGACCAAGGAGGAGTAGCATGGGGCTTGTAGTGGGGAGGGGGACTGAGGAGGGGAGAGAACCCTGATTGAGTAGGCATGGTGCAGAGTAGGTCCCAGTCCCAAATAAATCCCTTGCCCCTACCTCTAAATACGTTTTGCATATCTGAAAAGATAAGAAGGGTATAAACAATATGTTATAGATCTACTTATAACTGCTCTAATTATGTTGGCGTCCAGTTTATAATAGCAATAATGCACCACTGGGGTTTGTGGAATATGGTCAGTATACCATGGCTACGGGCTGTATCCAGGCACGACGCAACACTCCGCGTTGCGTCGTGCTTAAGAACAGCCCTTAGCCGTGGCAAATTGTCCATATTCCACAAACCCCAGAGGTGCCTTATTGCTTAATTAACCCTCTTTTATGCTAGGTGGGGTTTTTCACATTGCTTAATCCAATCAATGACTGTATAAATGAATGGACAAAGCCATTGATCATGTGACACCATTCATATGTGAAGACTCAATAATAGCGCATTGAAGCCCAATGAAGTCGCTTAAGATGTGGTTTCATGGAGACATAACATGCACAGTTTTAGCTGCTCCAGGAAGAGTGGTTGCAGGCTAGCTCAGTGCTGCCCCTTCTTATTGAGTAACTCAAGTTGAAGGCCGACCGTGGTACGGTATGCTGCCGTTAGCAACTAAATTGTTCTTATAGCTTCTTTTGGGTGCGATTTGGTGTATTACAAGCAATTATTGGTAACATAATTGACGAGTGTTTTTATTTTATTTACATGAAGATAGCCATTTTTCCATTCACTGCAATGAGGGATCCTGTTTTCTGCTAACAATGCCTGCAGTACCGTGTTTGGCCTTGGACTTCCGTGGCTTCAATAAGAGGGGGCAGTCGTTCTATGCTGCATCCAATTTAAGAGACTGGAAGGGTTCAGTAGGAGCAGGAGCTAGGGGTTTATATTGGGCTCGGCGTAAGAGGTTGTACAGAGTACACACACACAACTCTGTAGCATGTGACACAAATCCAACCAGATGTCCTGGCCTCCACAATCACCCGACCTCAAACCAATTTGAGATGGTTTGGGTTGAGTTGGACCGCAGAGTGAAGGAAAAGCAGCCAACAAGTGCTCAGCATATGTGGGAGCTCCTTCAAGACGGTTGGAAAAGCATTCCAGGTGAAGCTGGTTGAGAGAATGCCACGAGTGTGCAAAGCTGTCATCAATGTAAAGGGAGGCTACTTTGAAGAATGTCAAATATAAAATATATTTTGATGTGTTTAACACTTTTTTTTCATAGTTTTGATGTCTTCACTATTATTCTACAATGTAGAAAATAGTATTTTAAAAAAAACACCCTTGAATGTGTAGGTGTGTCCAATATTTTGACTGGTACTATATGTCTATGTATAATTGTGGTCAAATATATTTTCCCCCTTGCACCATTCACTATTTATTCAAAAATTATTTGATATTGAGAACTTTTGGTGTTTACACGTATTTGTTTGATTTACAACTGCACAGAATCCCCCCCCAAATTATATATTTCACTTAAAAGTCCAAAAATGACCTGGACTAGGTTGTTCAAAAAATTCAAATTAATTTGGTTGGGGGCAAGTGAGTTGTTTGTGTAGTTTATCTCACCTGTGGTAAGTTGCAGGGTAGAAATAGCCATTTAACCCGTTTTGAAAAAAAGAGAACAGAATATTCTTACAAGTATATGACCAATGTATCATCTTAATTCCTATCACACCACCACTTGGTTTCTATCAGTGCTGTTGATCACTGCCTCGTGATACTATCAAGTGTCTACCTCCGAAACCACTTGGTTGAATTGATCAAATCAAATCTCAGACACAATAATAAAATATCAAAGGGGGAGTGTCTGGGTTTTTAATAGTCGGTGTCCCTCTCTCTCCAACCCTGCAGCTACAGTATATGACCTTGTGGTTGCCATGGAAGGGCTTTTCCCTCCAGCAGCCTCCCATCCGTCCCATGTTAGTTTTGTTGCTGACGTTGTTGACCCATTGATGTAGCCGTGGCCGCACCGAGGCCCCTAGCCCCATGCTGCTCTGAGGCCCTTTGTAAAGCCTATAGGAGCACAGGGCTGTGATTGAAGCAGCCCAGGATTTGCATGGATGAGTACTGTACATAGTGAGCACACCAGCAGTCCTGAGGCACTGGAGAGGAACAAATGCTAGCTCAGGCCATGTTTCTCTTCTCTGTTGTTTCTCTCTCTCTCTATGCATCTGTCTGCCTCCTATTGTTCATGTTGCAGACTGTCCTTTTGAGTATAAATGTAAACATGAGAGGGAAAGAGTCTAGCTCCCTGGGCCTCTGCTATCTCTCCGGGAACCACATTATAATTGGTCACTTTACTGTACGCCTGGCCTATATGATAAACAGTATAAATGTGATAAAGAGTATACATCCAGTTTGTGCCAACTTGAGAGCGGTGTGAAAACTCATGTGGGTGACTGTGAGAATCGTGCTGTAGCTGAACCGCTGGCGGGCGCAGCTGGAACGGCCAGCACCTGACACTGCAGCTGCTGCTGGGGTGGCGTGCCTTTCTCCACTCAGTGTGTGACTCAAACTCTACGCAGCCTGTCCTGGATGGAATTACAGCATGTGGATATTACTCTTGAGAATCAAACTGAAAATCACCACCAAGGCAACGTACTGTTTAGTGTTTCCCAACTTCTCCATTGTTGTCGTTTGGTCTAGACCAAGACAAGGTACATAGACGGAGCAGAACGAATATGACACCCACTGCGTGAAATTTAAGGCAATATGCAGTATATTCCATGTAGTATCCCAGAAATGGACTTGCCATAGGGCAGTTTTGGAAAATGCCAGACTGGCTGGTCCATCTTCAGTCCAGCGGGCCTCTAGAGAGTGGCGACAGTGATTCCGTTTTTCCCCGGGAAGGATCTGATAACATTATACCCCACTTCAGCAGGCCGTCGGTGTCGCAGATAATGCTATCAGGTTAAATGTGTAGACAATTGTGAAATATGTTTGGTTGTATAAAATTGTCGGCATGTCAATGTTATTGTACGTGGAGCTCCCTAGCGCGTGGTGAAACTGGAGAGTCCTTCCCTGTCCACCTTGGTTTATGGCTGCCTGGGACTTTCCTCCTCCTTGTTGCTGCAATGTTTGACAACTGATTTTAATGACCATTCATCCTATGCATACCTGTTATGATAAATGTCTTTATTGTACAGTTATTCATTTATATACAATATCGGGAATTTGTGTAATAATTATGAGATTTGGATATTAGCAGGTACCTTTTCCAAAGCCACACAGTTGATATAGATGTTTTCAACTACTGTAGATACGCAACTTGGACCACAAATTGTTTTTAAAAAACACACAAAAAACATGATTTGATATTCCTGTGGGTGGGTGGGTAGGCAGGCATAAGCCCTTTGTCTTCATGCACATAAAGTATTTTAATTTAAATTTTATTTTATGCTGACATACACACACACACACACAAACAGGGGCAAACGCATGTTCCAACGTCCTGCTGATCGTCAGACTATTTGCACAGTGCTATCAATCAGCCCATCTGTCTCTGTCCACCCATTCTGTGGGGCTGGCGCAGTGCACATAATGTTCCCTGCTCCTGTGGGTACGTACACATGTTCACACTAGAGGTCGACTGATTCATCGGAATGGCTGATTTTAATTAGATTGGAAATCGGTATTTTTGGACACTGACTTGGCCAATTTTAAAAAATTGTATTATTATTATTATTATTATTTAAAAAATGTACACCTTTTATTTAAAACTTCTAATGGCTGCAGGGACAGTATTGAGTAGCTTGGATGAAAGGTGCCCAGAATGAACGGCCTGCTCCTCAGTCCCAGTTGCTAATATATGCATATTATTATTAGTATTGGATAGAAAACACTCTGACGTTTCTAAAACTGTTTGAATGATGCCTGTGAGTATAACAGAACTCATATGACAGGCAAAAACCTGAGAAGAAATCCAAACAGGAAGTGGAAAATCTGATGTTGGTCGATTTTTCAACCCTGCCCCTATTGAATACACAGTAGAGCTTCCACTAGATGTGAACCGTCTTTAGAAACTTGAATGAGGCTTCTACTGTGTTTTGGAGCCGGGTGGGAGCTCTTTGAGTCAGTGGTCTGGAAGAGAGCCAGGTAATGGTCACCCGCATTTCTCATGATATAGCGACCTGCGTTCCATGGCTTCTCTACAGACATAGGAATTCTTCGGTTGGAACTTTATTGAAGATTTATGATAACAACATCCTAAAGATTGATTCTATACTTAGTTTGACAAGATTCTTCGACCTGTAATATAACTTTTTGAAGTTTTCATCCCAACTTTCGGCTGGACCTGCATGAGCGTTTGGATTTGTTAAACCGGGTGAAAAGCAGGGCCCACTTAGCTTGACTGGAATTGAGACACTTGGCAGTGTTGAGATATTCCAGGTTCTTGTGATCTGCCAATACAAGGAATGGATGTTCCTTTCCCTCCAACTCCTCCAAAGCCATCTTCACCGCGAGAATCTCATGATTTCCAACATCGGAATTCCTCTCCATGGCCTTGAGGTGATGGGAGAAGAGGGTGTACCTTAAGGTGTTGGGCAGAACGCTGGGACAGGACAACCCCAAATCCGACATCCGAAGCATCGGCCTCCACCATGAACTGACGGGACGTGTCAGGATGAACTAATATGGAAGCTGTGGTGAAGCGATGCATGAGGTCCCGGAACGCCCGGTCAGCAGCTGGGGGCTACGTGAACCTTGGGAGAGTTGAGTGCGGTCAAGGGGGATGCCAGGATGCTGTAGCACCAGATAAAGTCAACATACAAGTTGGCAAATCCCAGGAAACATTGCAGCTGCACTCATAGGCTGGGGCCAATCCACCATTGCTCTCACCAGGATCCATTTGTACATTCCCTGCAGCGATGATGTAACCAAAGAAGGGGATGAGGAGGCAGGGTAGCCTAGTGGTTAGAGTGTTGGACTAGTAAGCGGAAGGTTGGAAGTTCAAACTCCTGAACTGACAAGGTACAAATGTTGTTCTGCCCCTGAACAGGCAGTTAACCCACTGTTTTAGGCCATCATTGAAAATAAGAATTTGTTCTTAACTGACTTGCCTAGTTAAATAAAAGTTTTTAAAAATGGTGGAGCGATGGAATTCGCATTTCTCCGCTTTCACAAAAAGCTGGTTCTCCAGGAGGCGCTGGAGGACCTGTCAGACGTGGAATTTGTGTTCTTGTGCTTGTGTAGAAGAAAACAAGGATGTCGTCGAGGTAGACAAAGACGAACTGGTTCAACATGTTGTGAAGAATGTCATTGACCAGGGCCTGGAACACTGCTGGGGCATTGTTAAGGCCAAATGGCATGACCAGATAGTCATAGTTACTGCTGGCCGCGTGGAGGGGCAGTCTTCTAGTCGCGCACCCCCCCGTATCCTCACCAGGTGGTAGGAGTTCCACAGGTCCAACTTGGAGAAAACAGTGGCCCCTGGAGCTGCTTGGAGGTCAAGGTGATGAGTGGTAGCGGGTATCAGTGCTTCACCATGATGTCATTGAGGCCGCGGTAGTCTATGCAAGGCTGCAGGGTTTTGTCCGTCTTCTCCACAAAGATGAATCAAATCAAATCAAATTTATTTAAAGATGATATCTCAAATGAAACCCAGCCTAAAACCCCAAACAGCAAACAATGCAGGTGTAAAAGGGGAGGCAGAAGGACGGATACACCCTGCAGCTAGGGAGTCCTCAATGTAGGTCTCCATAGCCTTGGTCTCCGGACCCGACAGTCTTCCATGGGGCAATGTGGTACCTGAGGCGATGTGGTACCTGGGAGAGGGTCGATCCCGCAGTCATATGGTCAGTGCGGAGGAAGTGAAAACCTCCCGGAGAGAGGTGGCAGAGTTCCGGGGCAACTTCCGAGCCCACCAGAAGACGTCCCAGGGTAGGCTGCGCTGATTTCAGGCAATGGGTGTGGCAGAACAGGCTCCAGCGCATGATGGGACCATCAGTCCAGTCAATAAGGGGTTTGTGTTGCTGGAGCCACGAGAATACCAATACCACGGGGACCTGAGGAGACTTAATTATCATGAATCAGATAGCCTTGCTGAGGTTCCCTGACACTCGTAGGTTGATGGCAGTGGTATTGTGGGTGACCCGGCCTGTAGAGCGCCCATCCAGCACGCTAACGTCCATGGGAATGGAGAAGGGCTGAGTGGGGATACCCAACTCGGAAGTCAGGGTAGCGTCCATAAATCTCTCATTGGTCCCAGAGTCGATGAGTACCCAGAGAAATTTCGACTGCTTCCCCCACAGTAGGATGGCATGGAAAGTGGTGCGAGTAAGGGGAGAGGAAAAGTTCTCCATATTGCCCACCAGAGTACCCGCCCCTAATGGTGAGCCTGGTCTTTTAGTGGACAAGAGGACACAAAATGACCAGTATTCCATCAATACAGGCAGCTCTTCGTGTGAAGCCGGTGTAGACGTTCGGCTGGGGACAGCCTAGCTCTGCCTAGTTGCATCAGCTGTGGAAGACGTGATTCGGCAGACTTTGGAGACTCTGGAGGGCAACGGAGACTAGGTGGAATCCTTGATCCTCAAGATCCGTCGGTAGTTCCTGGGCTGCTAGTTAATCCTTAACCTCCTCCGATACCCCGTGCAGGAATGTGTCGAACAGCGAATCCGGGTTTCAGGCACTCTCAGCTGCCAACATGTGCAAATCCACTGCGTATTCTGCCACACTCGGGAGTCCAGCAGTAACTTCCGGGCAGTCTCTTTCCCGGACAATGGGGAATCAAAAACGGGCTCCTCCAGACTGAAGCATACAGCCGACTATTGTTCCAACACAGCCGTAATCCAGGCGAAAGCCCTCCCGGAAAACAGTGTGATGAGGTAGGCTATATCCAAGTGGTCCGGGGAGAAGGAGGTCTGCAGCTCGATGATGAGAAAACACTGCACAAGAAACGCCCGACAGGTTCCTGACTCTCCAGCGACGCATTCCCGGGGGAGGTAAGAGGGGCTCAATAAACTGGGGTGGCCGGAGAGGCCGCGCTGCTAACAGCCGGGTTACTGAGGGGCTGGGGGGTTACCGTCGTGGTAGGCTGCCTGACAGACAACCTGTGGAATTGCTCCAGCAAAGTGTTCAATGCACGGTCATGGCATTCGGCCACGGTATGGAATCCTTTCCATAAGACCACGAAGGAACTCCTTGTGCCTTCCAAGGGTGGCTCCTTGGGAGGAGACGGCGTTGCGGAACTGGTCCAGGTCTGCTTGGTCCGTCATGGCCAGTTCGTACAGTCAAGGCTCAGGAGAAGACCTAGATGCAGTCAGTTTCTGCTCGACCTGAGGGACCTTACAGTATGTGTGGGGTACAGAGATGCGGTAGTCATTAAAACAATTATGTAAAACACTATTACTGCACACAGTGACTCCATGCAACTTATTATGTGACTTATTAAGCATATTTTTAATTATGAACTTATTTAGGCTTGCCTTAACAAAGGAGTTTAATACTGATTGACTCGAGACATTTCAGCTTGTCATTTTTAATTCATTTGAAAAAGATTCTAAAAACATAATTTCCACTTTGACATTTTGGCGGATTGTGTAGTGTCATGACGTGTCCCTTTCTAGATGTAGATCGTGGCCCTCTCTCACTCTTTCTCCTAAACCAGGTTTAGTAGCTCAGGTCATAAATACTGGATAGAAACTACCATGCAGTATTCAGAGAGAGAACAAAGGACTTCACTTGGCCAAACTCCTAAATCCCCAAAATGGGAGAATTAAACATTCTTTATACTTTTGAGAATGTGGGAAGGGTCCGTGGACACTTAAGGGACAGTTATGACGAGTGTGTTTCATTCGGTGATCTCATGAAGGACAGGAAACACGCATAACTGTATCTCTTAAAGTGTTGGAAACCTGACAGCTGGGAAAACATCTAAATATTGTGAAACGTATGTCATTAAACATGTGATGTTTCACTTCTAAATGAGAGTATGGATTTTCATATAAATATTAACTAGTCAGTGGCCATGCCCATCTGAGAATAGACATTATGTCAGCATCATGGACTGCCCTTTTCTACTGAAACGCATAAAACCCACTCCTGATGAAATTCAAACCCTGGTGTAATCTAAGGTTGCAAACGGTTTAATTTCTAAGATCAAAACATGCCGGGTAATGCTGGTGTGTGAAGTGGTTTAAACTACAACTCTACCAAAGGACAAGACTATACCACGTGGATCATCGGTTACATGGCTGGAAGTGGTTCAACTCGGAGGCTATCGATTCCTACAGAATAAGAGCAAATCTTGAACACGAATTACTAGTCTGCAGCTAGAAATGACGTAAACCTAGGACGAGAATACAGACAACCGCAGACGCATCTGAAGTATCCATTCCAACTACATACAAACACGAAGACTTTATGACTTCAATGAAAGTTAACCAGAGACTCTGATGAACCCTACAGGATGATCAATGATTCCAAGAGAGAACACACGGGCGTAAATATACATTGCATATATTTTTGAATGAGCGGATGTTCATGTGCAGGGGATGAGCATTTCAATGAATAGAAATATAGACTGTCTAGTGAATCCATGTTGTATTTCCCACTCCTTCTACTTCCCGGTGTGAATACTGTCTGAAGGCACTGTATGTACATACAGGTTAGGGGTAAAGTGACTAGGCAACAGGATATTATAATAATATGCAGTAGCTGCAGCGTATGTGTTGAGTCAAAAGATTAGGTACGGGGGGGGGGGGTCAATGCAGATAGTCCAATGCAGATAGTCCAATGCAGATAGTCCAATGCAGATTGTCCAATGCAGATAGTCCAGGTAGCTGTAAATGCGTTTCCAGTGACATTCATATTCTTTGGGACACAAATATCCCACCATGTCTAGCATATTTGGTTTTGTCAACATTTGAAAGTTTACCAACAAATTAGCTGTTTCCATCAGGCCTGTCATTTTTTTTATCCGACATGTAGCAACTTTACTCGCGTAAAAAAGTTGATGGAAACCTGGTTAATGTCACGCGATTTTGAGGATGCTGGAATTATATTTTGGACGAACCTCCACATGCCTGCAGTAGACATTTGAAGTAGCCTAATCAGATTAATACATTGTGACTGTGTCACAATCGCCGTCGTCGTGGAAATGACCAGACCAAGGTGCAGCATGGTGAGCGTACATTTGTTTATTTGATAAATGTCGCCTACAAAAAAAGGACACGACCGTGAAGCTTACTTTGGCTATAATGCCACTAACAGACAACTACCCACAAATACCAAAGGAAAAAGGCTGCCTAAGTATGATTCCCAATCAGAGACAACGATAGACAGCTGTCCCTGATTGAGAACCATACCCGGCCAAAACATATAAATAAAGAACATAGAGTTTACCACCCGAGTTACACCCTGACCAACCAAACACAGAGAATAAAAAGATCTCTACGGTCAGGGCGTGACATACTGGTTGTGTTTATGACACATAAAAGGTTATACATTTTAAAAGTTAAATTACAAATATGTAGGCTATATTAAGGTGTTTAAATTATAGGTGTTTGAGGAATAGCCACCCAGATTGGAGAGGAGGAAGAGCGCATGTTAAACTTGTCGGGAGCATGTGGCCACATTACTGTATGACGATTTGGGTGAATGATGATGCGCAACAAACACAGTATCTCAGTATCAGAAGTAAAAACGCAGCAAGACGGACTTGCTACGGTGCCTTTCTAGACCTTGCAGAGAGTAGAACCACAACTGATCCAAATGGAATGAAACATTCAAATCACAGGGCTTTTGCGCCATTATTCAAATTACATTTTTTACTGAAGCCTAGATTCAAATTTTGTACTTGCTTGAAAACAATAGTGCAATTATTTGTTACATTGTGGTGTTGTAGGCTAGTCTAGGATAATTGTGTTGTCCCTTAACCTCTTGGTCCTACCTGGCACGCAGGCGTCCCATCTAGAGCTCTGGAAATGCAAATGCACTACGCTAAATGCTAATAGTATTAGTTAAAACTCAAACGTTCATTAAAATACACATGCAGGGTATTGAATTAAAGCTACACTCGTTGTGAATCCAGGCAACAAGTCAGATTTCTAAAATGTTTTACGGCGAAAACATAGCACATATTTATGTCAAACCACCACCGCAGACATAGCTCATTAGCATAGCCAGGTAGGAAAAATATGCAATCAACAAACGCAGGATTAAAAAAAAATAATTTCACTAACCTTTTGAAATCTTCATCAGATTACAGTAATATAACATGTTACACAGTACATTCATTTTTTTCAATAATCTGCAATATATATCCATAAATCTCTGTTTACAATGACTCATCGTTCAAAAAATGCTGCTAAAATGTCAGGAGAAATTAAATAGCTCCGGCAGATAACGTCAGCTAACAAGGAATACACATTATAAACTTTGACTAAATATGCATGTTTTACATATGTATAGGAAGATACACTTCTTCTAAATGCAATCGCTGTGTTACATTTATTTTTAACGTTACAGGTTGCGTTCACTAGGCTGTACTAGGAGTCGGCGCTCCAAAGGTATCATTATGCCTCCTCTATCTTGGAGTCGACAGAAACCCAACATTAACACATAAATATTCCCTTACCTTTGCTGTTCTTCCATCAAAAGACCTGGAAGGGATTATACTTACCAAAACAGCGTTTAGTTTTCAAGTCTGTGTCTTTCGGTTCTCAAAATAGCCACATTTCGGTCGAAATGTAGGCAAAATTCAAGTGGATGCGCACCAAAACGTCGAAATTATATATTATATGTCGAGTAAACTTGTCAAACTATGTTCATAATTAAGCTTTAACATGTTATAAAGGTGTACAGCAATTGTGAGGACGAAGTGAAACACACACGTCGTTTAATCGATCCTGAAGAAAAGACCTCACCGGAGCAGAGCGCGCATAAGCGTACACTTTTTTTTCGCATGACCAAGACCTTTCGGCACGCTCAAAGTCTCGTGAGCGCACGATTCTCACAATGAGAAGCCCCATTGAAAGCAGGCTTCGCGCTGAACACGTACAGACTGTTCCCAGAGCTGTAACTGTTTGGGAAGTGCGTATACGATGACGTCAAAGTTGGGCCAACTTTTTCCATGACAAGAGAGACTTTGGGAGAATGCATGCCCTGAGACTTCTGCTTTACATAGAGACAAAATTTAAACGGTTTTAGAAGCTTTAGAGTGTTTTCTATTCGATAATATTTTTTAGATGCATATATTAGAAACTTTTAACAAATATTTATCCTGTTTTACATGGGTACCCAATTCCTCCAGAAGGGGCAGTAAACAGGGGTAGCCTTAACAGCTTAATGAAGTAAAAAGTGAAGTCCTTCAGGAAAATATGTAACTCCACAACCTCAAAAGGAATTCCACAAGAACAAAGGTAATCCTCCAAGACAAAAAGGAAAATCCACAAGGTGGTAGGTATAGCATAAAAAGCCTCAAAAGATACTCAAAAATAAATAAACAAGAACAAAAAAACAGAATTCCACAAGAGAGTCCACCGGGATCAACAAGAGTTCACAGAATACTAGGGCTGGGTGCTAACATACAAACACAGAGCAAAGAACTGAGTAAAACTAAGGGTTTAAATACAATGGTGGAGGGCCCTGAACGGACGAATGAGGTCAGGGTCCAGTATGTCTTTGGCAGGAACCCAGGAGCGCTCCTCGGGACCGTAGCCTTCCCAGTCCACCAGATACTGCCAGGACCGCTGCACCCGGCGGGAATCCAGTATCCGATGGACGGTATAAGCCGGCTGGCCTCCAATGACACGAGGCGGAGGGGGAGGTCTGTCTTGCCGGGACAAGGGAAGAAAAAACAACAGGTTTTAATAAGGAAATGTGAAACGTGGGATTAATCTTAAGGGATCTGGGTAAGTGTAGGCGATAAGAAACTGGGTTAACTCTCCTGGCAACCTTAAAGGGACCGATGTATTTTTGGGACAGCTTGCGAGACTCCACCCGTAGTGGTAAGTCTCTTGTAGAGAGCCAGACTCTCTGGCCGGGGCGCAGGGTAGGCCCGGGATGGCGACATCTGTTGGCTTGTTGTTGGTACCTCTGTGAGGAACGCATAAGATTAAGACGGGTCTTCCTCCACATAAGCCGACAGCGTCTGACGAACTTCAAGGCTGAAGGCACTCTGACTTCTGCCTCCTGGTCCGGGAACAATGGAGGGGCATAGCCAAACTGACACTCGTGCGGGGACATACCAGTGGAGGAGGAGCGCAAGGTGTTGTGCGTGTATTCGGCCCAAACAATGAAGGACGACCATGTGGACGGGTTGTTACGAGTCATACATCGGAGGGTGGTTTCCAGCTCTTGATTCATCCTCTCTGTTTGGCCGTTGGACTCCGGATGGTACCCTGAAGATAGACTGTCAGAAGCCCCCATGAGTTGGCAGAAGGCCTTCCAAAACCTTGAGGCGAACTGGGGACCTCTGTCAGAAACCATATCTTGAGGAATGCCGAAGACTCGGAACACATGATTAATTACCAACTCAGCCGTTTCCTTGGCAGAAGGTAACTTAGTCAGAGGGACGAACCTGGCCGCCTTTGAAAACCTGTCGATTATGACTAGGATAGTAGTATTGCCATGGGATGGAGGAAGGCCAGTAATAAAGTCCAACGAGATATGGGACCAGGGTCTGTGGGGAACAGGTAAAGGGTGAAGGAGTCCTTGCGGGCGGAGTTGAGAAGATTTGCCCTGGCAGCACACGGGGCAGGCATTGACGAAAGTGGCAACGTCTTCTCTTATGGTAGGCCACCAGAACTTACGCTGGCTGAACTCCAAGGTGCGACCTATGCCCGGGTGACAGGTGAGGCGAGAGGAGTGCCCCCACAGAAGGACCTGAGTCCTCACTGCCTTGGGGACAAACAACCGATTGGCAGGACCTCCTTTCGGGTCCGGTTCGATAGCTTGAGCTCGTCTCACGGTATCCTCAACTTGCCACGAGATCGGAGCCACGATCTTAGCAGCAGGAAGGACAGGCATGTCCGTGTCATCTCGAATGGCAGGAGCGTAGACTAGGGACAGGGCATCCGGTTTGAGATTCTTCGACCCGGCCGATAGGTGAGGATAAACTGGAATCGATTGAAGAAAAGAGACCATCTAGCTTGTCTAGAGTTCAACCGCTTCGCCTGTTGGATATACTCCAGATTTTTGTGGTCCGTAAGCACTTGAAACGGGTGAGAAGCCCCCTCGAGCCAGTGTCTCCATTCCTTCAATGCCATCTTAACCACTAGGAGTTCACGATCCCCCACATCGTAGTTCCTCTCAGCCGGGGTAAGCCGGTGTGAGAAGAAAGGGCACGGATAAAGCTTCTTGTCTTCACCCCTCTGAGACAGGACAGCTCCAACACCAACCTCTGAGGCGTCTACCTCCACCACAAATGGTTCATCCGTAGTCGGTAGTATCAGGATGGGAGCAGAGAGGACGCGCTGCTTGAGTCCTTGGAAGGCCGTCTCAGCTTCTCTTCCCCACAAAAACCTTGCATTGCCACCCTTGGTTAAAGCTGAGAGAGGGGCTGCCACCAAGCTGAAGTTCTTGATGAACTTGCGGTAAAAGTTTGTGAAGCCCAGGAAACGCTGAACTTCCTTAACGGATTTGGGGGTGGGCCAATCCGCTACCGCCCCTACCTTCCTGGGGTCCATTTGGACTCGAACCGGGTTCCACTACAAATCCCAGGAATTGTACTCGGGATGAATGGAATTCACATTTTTCCGGCTTAACGTACAGATGGCTGTCTAGGAGGCATTTGAGTACTTGTCTGACATGCTTTGTGTGTTCTTGAAGAGAGCTCGAAAAGATGAGGATGTCATCCAAGTAAACGAACACAAATATGTTAAGCATATCCCTAAGCACATCGTTTATGAGCGCTTGGAACACCGCTGGGGCGTTGGTCAGGCCGAAGGGCATCACCAAGTATTCATAGTGACCAGTAGGCGTGTTGAAAGCGGTCTTCCACTCGTCACCAGGTCTGATCCGCACAAGATGGTATGCGTTCCGCAGGTCAAGCTTAGTGAAAATAACTGCTTCCTGGAGCAGCTCGAAGGCTGTGGCCATAAGGGGTAGCAGGTAACGGTTACGGACGGTTATGGCATTGAGTCCCCGGTAGTCGATGCAAGGACGTAATCCACCGTCTTTCTTGGCCACAAAGAAAAACCCTGCTCCAGCCGGGGAGGTGGATGGACGCATGAGGCCTGCTTCCAGAGCGTCCTTGATGTAGGTATCCATAGCAGCTCGTTCGGGTGGAGATAGGGAAAGATCCGACCCCTGGGGGGCAAGTGCCCGGAAACAGTTCGATGGGGCAATCATAAGGTCTATGGGGTGGTAGCATGGTGGCCCTCTGTTTGCTAAATACCAGTTTGTGGTCATGGTAACACTCGGGAACTTGGGTCAGGTCGATGGATTCTAAAGACTCGGGAGTAGAACTCGGGGAATTCGGGAAAATACAAGTAGCTTGGCATGTAGGACCCCACTGCTTGATAGTGCCCACAGACCAGTCGATGTGAGGGTTATGGCTGTGAAGCCAGGGGTATCCAAGGACGAGAGGGAACTCGGAACAGGAGATCAAATGAAAGTTCATCAATTCCTGGTGTTGTGAAACTGAAAGTCGCAAGGAGGTAGTGACATGAGTGACAAGTCCAGATCCCAAAGGGCTTCCATCCAATGTAGTAACCCTCATGGGGTCACTTAGAGGTTCAGAGGTAACGCCATTCTCCTTCGCCCAGACACCATCCATGAAGTTACCTGCGGCTCCAGAGTCTACCAAGGCTTGAAGGTGAAGCTTGTGGTTGTCCCAGGAAAGGGTGACTGGAATGAGCAGACGGGAGCTGGACGGATGGGAGGAGGTTATGTTTCCCGTTACAGTTCCCCCCGGTCTGTATGGGACAGAGCGTTTCCTTGGAGCCCGGGACACGTGGAACAGAAATGGCCCATTTTGCCGCAATATAGACAGCGTCGCTCCCTCATCCGGCGGTCTCTCTCAGCCTGGGAGATGCGTCCAATCTGCATGGGTTCCGGTGGAGCCAGCGAGGATAAAGGTGGGGACTCAGAGCTGGGACTGATAGGGGCTAGAGGTCTACGGTTGAGTTCTCTCTCTCTCAGACGCAGGTCAATGCGTGAGGCCAACTTGATCAGGGACTCGAGATTGTCCGGTGGTTCCCGAGTGGCCAGTTCATCTTGGATAGTGTCGGAAAGGCCTTTCAGAAAGCACACCGTGAGCGCCTCATTGTTCCAGCCTGCTGCTGCCACCGTCCGGAACTGGATGGCATAGTCCGTCACGCTGCGCCGACCTTGGTGGAGAGTCAGGAGCTGTTTGGCTGAGTCAGGACCACTGCTTGGGCCTTGAAACACTTGTTTGAATTCCTCAGCAAAGGCAGAGTAGCTGGCACAGCAGGAACTATGGGCATCCCACACAGCAGTAGCCCAGGCCAGGGCTTTTCCCGACAGCAGGGTGATGATATATGCGATCTTAGACCGGTCGGTGGGGAACGAAGAGGGTTGCAGCTCGAAGGAGAGAGAACATTGGGTGAGAAACCCTTTACAAGCACTTGGATCACCTGAGAACCGTTTGGGAGGTGGAAGACAAGGTTCAGCCAGGGGGTTAACTGCCATGGGTACGTGAATCTGAGGTACTGGGACGGGAACTGTTGCCGGGGTAAGTCGATCAGATATCTGCTTTATGGAAGTCAGCATCTCCGACAGAAGATGAGAATGTCTAGCCATTAAGGCCTCTTGCTGAACCAGGGCGGCTTCGTGGCGTTGGACAGTCTCCTGGTGGTGGGACAGCATGGCAACAAGGTCCTGGGAACTGGCTGCCTCTGGGTTCATTTTTGGCTCTGTGTTTCTGTCAGGACCCGGTTACGAAGCCGGGTCTCCGGAGTGAGAAACAGTCACTTAACCAACTGAGCCACGAATAGTCGGCAGAACCCAGAAGATGAGGCAGACACAGCAGTACTTGAGACGGTGTATTTAATGAAGTAAAAAGTGAAGTCCTTCAGGAAAATATGTAGGAAAATCCACAAGGTGGTAGGTATAGCATAAAAAGCCTCAAAAGATACTCAAAAATAAATAAACAAGAACAAAAAAAACGAATTCCACAAGAGAGTCCACCGGGATCAACAAGAGTTCACAGAATACTAGGGCTGGGTGCTAACATACAAACACAGAGCAAAGAACTGAGGAAAACTAAGGGTTTAAATACAATCAGGGGAAACGCGGCACAGGTGCAAATAATAATGGGGATCAAGGGAAAACAAAAGGTCAAAAAGCACAATGGGGGCATCTAGTGACCAAAAACCGGAACAACCCTGGCCAAATCCTGACAGTAATTTTTTTAAAATTCAAAAAGTCGACGATAAACTTTCACAAAACACTTCCAAATACTTTTGTAATGCAACTTTAGGTATTAGTACACGTTAATAAGCGATAAAATTCATCAGGAGGCGATGTCAATTCTATAGGTGTCTGTTTTGAAAAAATGTCTTGGGGAGAGCTCGACCAAAACATCTGGTCGGAGACCGGAGGGAATCGATTCCCTTGATTCGGTTAGACCAAGAATCAATTGGGAATCAAATGACAAGACTCTAGACAATGTGTGGAAGCTGTAGGCACTGCAACCTCGGCCTCATTTAATTCGATTCACTTTGAACAATTCCTTGAAGTCGCGGATGGATATTTATTTCCATTTTCAGTGATCAGATATTCCTGCACTTTTCGATGAAACGCACGTTCTGTTATAGTCACAGCCGTGATTTAACCAGTTTTATAAACGTCTGAGTGTTTTCTATCCACACATACTAATCATATGCATATACTATATTCCTGGCCTGAGTAGCAGGGCGCTGAAATGTTGCGCGATTTTTAACAGAATGTTCAAAAAAGTAGAGGGTCGACTTAACAAGTTAACAAGATCAATAGTGGGGCTTTTTGAGCTGCGTCTCTCATGTCTGCTGTTCTTTAATGCTCAATGATGCACCTGGCCTCTCCGCTGCCTATCAACTATTCCTATTTTTGCTTTTGGATTCACATTGAAAATGTATGCAGCTTTGAATGCCTGGTATGATTGCTAGTTAGCCTATTGCAGATCTGGACAAACGATCCACCTACCACTATTGTCACTATGAATGATGGATAGAGGGCAGGATAGACAGACTGGTAGACTATACTGACCTTTTGGTATCGTAAAAAATAGCATGTGCATAAGGGAAGTACCAATGCACCTTGATATAGGGGAGGAGCAAGCAGATGAGAGAATGTGGCTAGGATGGAATTGATAAACATTATATAATAAAACCTGCGAAAGAGCAATGTTAACCAAGGAAAGAAACACACTACCCTCCTAACCAATTTTTAAAAAGTCACAACCCTCCCAAAGCAAAAAAAAAACATTTTGGGGGGAAATATTTCTGTGGAATTTAAAAAAAATGAGTATAGAGTTGTACAGTTTGTGAAGGAGCTCCATGCCACGTTGTCCATTCACCATGGCTCAGTATGAATGCCCAGCAGGGATCTTCTGGAGTGGGCCCCAGACCCCTTAGCCCCGACTCTACTGCACATGCTCTGATGGATACCTCATAGCCCCCCTACTCACCATCCGTTCTGGACAGGCATAACATCTCTGAGTGATGATAACTGTGTGTGTGTGTGTATGTGTGTCTCAGTGCAGTAATATGTTGCGGTTGTGGTCTGTCTCTCTTCACAGAGTGGTTGATGTGCTTACTGTAGCCAGAGGTGGTAGTGTGGGTCACTGTGTGTATGTGGGGTAATGGCCTCCACACAGAATGATCCAGTAAAACCTCTGGCAGTGAGCAGGGAAATGGCAGCAAATGGTTTAATGACTTAATAAGACATAATTAGTGTAAATGGAGGAGAAGAGAGCGGAGCAGTAGAGGTGAGCTGGGGTGACTGAGTGCCTTGGCTACAGCAGCTAGACATACAGCAGGCAGCCCTCTTTTATTAGCTGATGAAAAGTAGGCCAACTCCTCTGATGTGTTTATTCATCCCAGGATCACCTCTGGATAACAGCACACTGCTGCTTTCAGGTGCTATCTCTTTCTCTCTCTCTCACACACACACGCACAACAGAAAACATATGCCCACAAATAGGGACAATGCAGCTTCGTGTGTGTTGTGTTTGTGTGGCAGATGTATGCCAGTATGCCAATCGCCAGTAGTGGAGGCTTTGAGAGCATTACCCTGCGCTAAGAACAGCGGTGGAGTGTCAGCCCCCATTTAATCAAGGAAACAATTCCATCTCCCATTAAGTTAATTAATCCAAGGCCTCGCTCAAAACAGAACCAGAGGGAAACTCACCCGGAACACTACTGTGTGTGGGGGGGGGGTACATGCTACGAGACAGTTCTATACGGTACATTGATCGTGGCTTTTCAGCCGGACTACAGAAGGAGATCCACTGACGCCAACTATACAGAAGAATAGATACAGAACCTGAAATATCACATTTTACATAAGTATTCAGACTTTTTACTCTGTACTTTGTTGAAATGCATTTGGCACCTGTTTTCGGGGAGTTTTTCCCATTCTTCTCTGCAGACCCTCTCAAGCTCTTGTCAGGTTGGATGGGGAGTGGTGCAGAGATATTCGATCAGGTTCAAGTCCAGGTTCTGGCTGGGCCACTCAAGGACATTGAGAGTTGTCCTGAAGCTACTCCTATGTTGTCTTGGCTGTTTGCTTAGGATCGTTGGTTTCATCAGACCAGAGAATCTTGTTTCTCATGGTCAGAGTCCTTTAGGTGCCTTTTGGCAAACTCCAAGCGGGCTATCATGTGCCTTTTTTTTTACTGATGAGTGGCTTCCATCTGGCCACTATACCATAAAGGCCTGATTGGTGGAGTGCTGCAGAGATGGTTGTCTTTCTGGAAGGTTCTCCCATCTCCACAGAGGATCTCTGAAGCTCTATCAGAGTGACTCCAATCATGTTGTAGAAACATCTGAAGGATAATCAATGGAAACAGGATGCACCGGAGCTCAATTTAAAGTCTCGTAGCAAAGGGTCTGAATGGTTATGTAAATGAAGTATTATTTTTTTTTAAATATAAATTAGCAAACATTTCTAAAGAACTGTTTTTGCTTTGTCATTATGGGGTATTGTGTGTAGATTCATTTTTATTTATTTTTTAATACATTTTAAAATAAGGTTGTAATGTAACAAAATGTGGGAAAAGGGAAGGGGTCTGAATACTTTTCGAATGCACTGTACAAATCCTCATCTGTTGCTTGCAATATGCTGTGTTTTTGATCTGGGAATAGTCTGACTTCAAAGTGTATGATTGTTGGTTGTTGTTTGCACTTTTCTGGACATATTACAACTCCGTAAACCTGACCGTACACAGGTTGATCAACAGGAGGTGAAGTTCACCTATGCTGCTGTAAACGGGGATATGCATGAGGCCAAAGATGAACACTGGAATGTACAAAGTACAGGGAAGAACCTTAGAGCGTTCTAAAGAGAAGCCGTTGTGTTGCGTGTTTTGTAGCATTCCTTATCTCCCTCCTCCATCTCTTACGCGGACCTGTCTCCCCATGCACACTAATCTCAGACCCCTTATGTCAGGATTTGGAGTCTAACTCTCTCTCTCTTCCCCCTTCTCTCCTGCTCTAGAGAAACTTGTGACGGTGGAGCTGAGCTGTGGGGCGGGCCCTGTCCTCGTGGTGCTGGAGCCGGGACAGCCCCTGCTGCTGGACTGTCACCTGGGGGCCACGCCCCTGGACACGCCCCTCAACGTCACCTGGCTGCAGAATGGGCTCCCCGTACTGGAGGGGGAGGGGGACTCCCTCAGGACCCTGGCCAACGGCTCACTGCTGGTGCTGCCCACCTCTGTGGATGGCCGGACGCCTCAAGGGGTGGAGGGGGGCTACAGCTGTGTGAGCGCCGGCCCTTTTGGAGCTCTGACCAGCCGCACCATCACCGTTCAACTGGCCAGTGAGTACTACTATTTCTCAGACAGGGCGGGGCTGTGCCCGCTCAACTCCACCAGGGTCAGACTCACATGGAATGGCATGATGGTCTGGTGTCCCAACATAGGAGCACAGCCACATTCCTCAGGGGGATTTCCATGCTTGGTTCTCCTCTGTCTCAGACAAGGGTTTGATTGTGTGACTGGTCAGCCACACCGGTGGTGTCCTGGGAACGGGTATCAAATCAAAGGACATTTTATTGGTCACATACACATGGTTAGCAGATGTGATTGGTCACATACACATGGTTAGCAGATGTGATTGGTCACATACACATGGTTAGCAGATGTGATTGGTCACATACACATGGTTAGCAGATGTGATTGGTCACATACACATGGTTAGCAGATGTGATTGGTCACATACACATGGTTAGCAGATGTGATTGGTCACATACACATGGTTAGCAGATGTTAATTTGGGTGTAGTGAAATGCTTGTGCTTCTAGTTCCGACAGTGCGGTAATATCTAACAAATTCACAACTACTACCTTATACACACAAATTTAAAGGGATGAATAAGAATATATACATATAAATATATGGATGAGCGGTGGCCGTGTGCCATAGGCAAGATGCAGTAGATGGTATAGAGTACAGTATATACAGTGGGGCAAAAAAGTATTTAGTCAGCCACCAATTGTGCAAGTTCTCCCTCTTAAAAAGATGAGAGAGGCCTGTCATTTTCATCATAGGTACGCTTCAACTATGACAGACCAAATGAGAAAAAAAATACAGAAAATCACATTCTAGGATTTTAAATGAATTTATTTGCAAATGATGGTGTCCTGGGAACAGGTAGGCTCCACACCGGTGGTGTCCTGGGAACAGGTAGGCTCCACACCGGTGGTGTCCTGGGAACAGGTAGGACAGAAAACAGAGAGGGGGAAAGGGGCAGAGCAAGAGAGGGATGAAGTGGGACAGAGAGGGAGGGAAGGAAAAAAAGAGAGAAGGTAGCAATAGATCCGGCTTATCCCCCCCCCCTCCACTCACTCTCCCGTAGAGCTGCTTTCATTATCCTCTGTAAAAGTGGCAGTCTTTATTCAGTCATTAGCTTTGTATAGAATGGGACTGTATCCTCTCCTTTTGTCAGCTGTCACATGCCTATTTATGAGGATGCCTTGTTTGGGGGGGGGGACAATGAGGGAGGGAGGTGAAGAACGAGAGGGATGGAGGGAAGAAGGTGACTGAGGACTTTAAGATGGATGGCGGGAGGAAGGTGGCTGAGGAGTTAGGATTGGTGAAAAGAGAAGGAAGTACTAGGGGAGGATACGTTTGGGTTGAAGGGAAGGTGGGAGATTTGGGTGGGAGGTGACTGAGGAGTTTGAGATGGTGAAGTCAGAGGCTGTTCTGAGAGAGACTAATAAGTGTGTCCTTCAGAAGGTGTCTGTAGAGGGTGCTGGTAAATGTAATGTGCTGTAGACTGCTACTGCTGTGAGATGGATGGGCTGCTGGAGACAGGCAAGGCCAGGGGCCTGCATGCAATGGGCCTCAACGAGCACACTGACATTGAGCAGAGAGACCAGAGAGGCCCATGTCTGTCTGTCTTTCTGTCTGTCTCATGACTTTACCACCACCAATTAGGAGGCAGAACAAGATCACATGAGAGAAATGAGTGACAGTCCTTTGTCTTTAATACTCTAAACATGTTTTATGTGCATGGCTGTTCTGAATGCTCCCTTCATGTGACTTTGTCCAAAAAGCGAGCGAGTCAGTTAAAGAGGAGGGGTTAAGGAGGGGGGAGAAAGAGGTAAATTGCGGTAGAGGAGGAGGAGAGGAGTTGGTGGACATGCCGACAGACAGAAAGCCATGTGTTGTGGTCAGAGAGTACAAGGGGAGGGGAAGAAAGTTTCAATCTAATCGCTTGAGGGGGCAGAGACAGAAAGAGGGAGAGCGAGGAGGACAGGAGAGAGAAAGACAGGGGGGCAGAGACAGAAAGAGGGAGAGCGAGGAGGACAGGAGAGAAAAAGACAGGGGGCAGAGACAGAAAGAGGGAGAGCGAGGAGGACAGGAGATAGAAAGACAGGGGGGCAGAGACAGAAAGAGGGAGAGCGAGGAGGACAGGAGAGAGAAAGACAGGGGGGCAGAGACAGAAAGAGGGAGAGCGAGGAGGACAGGAGAGAGAAAGACAGGGGGGCAGAGACAGAAAGAGGGAGAGCGAGGAGGACAGGAGAGAGAAAGACAGGGGGCAGAGACAGAAAGAGGGAGAGCGAGGAGGACAGGAGAGAGAAAAAGACAGGGGGCAGAGACAGAAAGAGGGAGAGCGAGGAGGACAGGAGAGAGAAAGACAGGGGGCAGAGACAGAAAGAGGGAGAGCGAGGAGGACAGGAGAGAGAAAGACAGGGGGCAGAGACAGAAAGAGGGAGAGCGAGGAGGACAGGAGAGAGAAAGACAGGGGGCAGAGACAGAAAGAGGGAGAGCGAGGAGGACAGGAGAGAGAAAGACAGGGGGCAGAGACAGAAAGAGGGAGAGCAGAGACAGGGGGACAGGAGAGAGAAAGACAGGGGGCAGAGACAGAAAGAGGGAGAGCGAGGAGGACAGGAGAGAGAAAGACAGGGGGCAGAGACAGAAAGAGGGAGAGCGAGGAGGACAGGAGAGAGAAAGACAGGGGGCAGAGACAGAAAGAGGGAGAGCGAGGGGACAGGAGAGAGAAAGACAGGGGGCAGAGACAGAAAGAGGGAGAGCGAGGAGGACAGGAGAGAGAAAGACAGGGGGCAGAGACAGAAAGAGGGAGAGCGAGGAGGACAGGAGAGAGAAAGACAGGGGGCAGAGACAGAAAGAGGGAGAGCGAGGAGGACAGAGAGAGAAAGACAGGGGGCAGAGACAGAAGAGGGAGAGGAGGAGGACAGGAGGAGGAGAAAGACAGGGGGCAGAGACAGAAAGAGGGAGACGAGGGGGACAGGAGAGAGAAAGACAGGGGGCAGAGACAGAAAGAGGGAGAGTGAGGAGGACAGGAGAGAGAAAGACAGGGGGCAGAGACAGAAAGAGGGAGAGCGAGGAGGACAGGAGAGAGAAAGACAGGGGGCAGAGACAGAAAGAGGGAGAGTGAGGAGGACAGGAGAGAGAAAGACAGGGGGCAGAGACAGAAAGAGGGAGAGCGAGGAGGACAGGAGAGAGAAAGACAGGGGGCAGAGACAGAAAGAGGGAGAGCGAGGAGGACAGGAGAGAGAAAGACAGGGGGCAGAGACAGAAAGAGGGAGAGTGAGGAGGACAGGAGAGAGAAAGACAGGGGGCAGAGACAGAAAGAGGGAGAGCGAGGAGGACAGGAGAGAGAAAGACAGGGGGCAGAGACAGAAAGAGGGAGAGCGAGGAGGACAGGAGAGAGAAAGACAGGGGGCAGAGACAGAAAGAGGGAGAGGACAGGAGGAGGACAGGGGGAGAGACAGAAAGACAGGGGGCAGAGACAGAAAGAGGGGGCAGAGACAGAAAGAGGGGAGGACAGGAGAGAGAAAGACAGGGGGCAGAGACAGAAAGAGGGAGAGCGAGGAGGACAGGAGAGAGAAAGACAGGGGGCAGAGACAGAAAGAGGGAGAGAGCGAGGAGGACAGGAGAGAGAAAGACAGGGGGCAGAGACAGAAAGAGGGAGAGCGAGGAGGACAGGAGAGAGAAAGACAGGGGGGCAGAGACAGAAAGAGGGAGAGCGAGGAGGACAGGAGAGAGAAAGACAGGGGGGCATGGAGAGAACAGGAACAGACAGAGAAGTGAGAGACTAAAGATAAACGTGCTATGGATTGAACTCATATAGAGCACAAGACATGCTAATAGATTTAGTAGATACAGTAATCTATTTCATCTGGTCCATTCACTCAGTAAGTTAATCATTAGCTCAGTTGGCCACAACAGTTACAAGTGCTAGCTTACTTTACAGTATTGGATGACCTGTTATCTATCTAGCTGCTCTGTGGAGCTCTGCTCTGTGTGCTCATTGAGAAACTTTGCTCCATTTGGGCTTTGTGTGTGTGTGTGTGGGGGGGTGTACAGCAACTAGTTTCGGCCATGACAGGTGCTGAGCTTATTTGTGCTGTTAGTCAGCTAATAATATGTGGCTTTCTGAAGAACTTTGCCATGTGAGAATCTTCTCAGAAGTAGTTGTGATAGATTTATGTTTGGTCGCTAGGTAGGATTAGCCCTTACATGTGTTATGAAGCATGGCTAATGCGTCACATTTTCAAATCAGTTAAATGTTTATTTTTAAGTGCATGTCTGGCGCCTTTTACAGTCCAATAGAGAAATTAGGAACAACTTCAGGATGTAAGGATTTGACTTTTTCCTCAAGTGCTTTATGTCTAGTCTGTCACAGCGGTTTGGTGAGAATACAATTTGAAGGTCATCTTGGATATGTATGTTCAGTTCTTTAGGACTGCAGGCTGGACAGAACAGCTTGCAACCCTGGAGCTGATTGATGAGGTAGTCTGAGCTCTTGTGTTCCCCCATAATGTCCCAACTCAGTCTGAATCTGAGGTCAGGGGCCCTCTCAGCCATTTAAGACTCAGCTCCAGGACTCACTGCTGCCCCCTGCTGTTAACTACAGTTATTATGTATGGGCTACGGACTAGCTGACTGCATCTCTCTCCCTGTCTCTTTCTCTCTCTTGTCTCTTTCTCTCTCTTGCTGTCTGTCTCTCTATCTCCCTCACCGTTCTCCCTCACTCCCAGCGCTGTCTCGTTTCCATCAGGACCCAGAGGCCCAGGTGGTGCCCGTGGGGGGTGCTTCCCGCTTTGAGTGCCAGATAGACGGAGTGCCCACGCCAAGGATAACCTGGGAGAAGGACCAGGAACCCATCCCCAGCCAGCCTAGGTGAGACACACATATACACACGGTGATGCACTCCAGTAGAGCCTGGCAGTAAGTGATTGTCTGTTCTACTAGCTGTCCCCTGAAGTCCCAATGCTGTCCCCTGATTGAGCTCCAGCCAGACAGTGGAGACTGGATCTGTTCTAAGGTCCATGCTGCCACTGATCATGTGAGGGCTGTGCTCCCTCCTCCACCATTCTACTTCATTGCATAATGGCAGTCAGGGAATATCCTGAGAATTTGGTAGGAAGTTAAATAAAATGAGTACATTTTGGTCTTTTTCAGTAGTGCAGAGTTCAGAGATAAGGGATGGACACAGATCTGTTGGTTTCCTCTCTGTCTGTCAGCCAGAGGCTGAAGGTCAGGGCCACAAAGTGCAGCCTGGTCACTTTCTCTCTCATGTTTGTTCTACTCCCAAATACCCTCCTGCATCTCCCTTTCACATGGCTACAGGCTGATGCCAGTCCAGGGCCTGGGAACTGATGTTCTTTGAATCAAATTGGGTGGAAAGATGACCATAATCTACTGCACATGACTCCGTTCCTTCCCTCCTCGTCCCTGGCTTCTCCTCCCTTCTCCTCCCTGGCCTTTCCTCCTTCCTCCTCCCTGGCCTTTCCTCCCTCCTCCTCCCTGGCCTTTTCTCCCTCCTCCCTGGCCTTTCCTCCCTCCTCCTCCCTGGCCTTTCCTCCCTCCTCCTCCCTGGCCTTTCCTCCTTCCTCCTCCCTGGCCTTTCCTCCTTCCTCCTCCCTGACCTTTCCTCCTTCCTCCTCCCTGGCCTTTCCTCCTTCCTCCTCCCTGGCCTTTCCTCCCTCCTCCTCCCTGGCCTTTCCTCCCTCCTCCTCCCTGGCCTTTCCTCCCTCCTCCTCCCTGACCTTTCCTCCTTCCTCCTCCCTGGCCTTTCCTCCCTCCTCCTCCCTGGCCTTTCCTCCCTCATTTGAGAGATTTTGCCCTTTTTTTAAATTGAAGTTGCACTTTTTTTCCCACCTGCTCTGTCCTTATCAATCATAGAAAGACCGGCAGCTGTTTGTTATTTATTTAGATGCATATTGCACATAAACACTTATACAGTATACAGTGAATTACTGTTCATGGCTTGCCTCGGAGTGATCATGCGCTGAGTTGACGGCCTGTATATGTTTGCCTTTCAAAGGCCATGGCCCACATATGTCTGTTCACATTACTACTTATTTAGATGTGGACCAGTGTGCTAACAACACACAGAGTGGAGAAGGGCATCAGAGGAGCGGAGAGGGGGGGGGCAGGACCAGTGTGCTAACAACACACAGAGTGGAGAAGGGCATCAGAGGAGCGGAGGGGGGGGGCAGGACCAGTGTGCTAACAACACACAGAGTGGAGAAGGGCATCAGAGGAGCAGAGAGGGGGGGGCAGGGCCAGTGTGCTAACAACACACAGAGTGGAGAAGGGCATCAGAGGAGCAGAGAGGGGGGCAGGACCAGTGTGCTAACAACACACAGAGTGGAGAAGGGCATCAGAGGAGCAGAGAGGGGGGGGCAGGACCAGTGTGCTAACAACACACAGAGTGGAGAAGGGCATCAGAGGAGCAGAGAGGGGGGCAGGACCAGTGTGCTAACAACACACAGAGTGGAGAAGGGCATCAGAGGAGCAGAGAGGGGGGGCAGGACCAGTGTGCTAACAACACACAGAGTGGAGAAGGGCATCAGAGGAGCAGAGGGGGGGGGGCAGGACCAGTGTGCTAACAACACACAGAGTGGAGAAGGGCATCAGAGGAGCAGAGAGGGGGGGCAGGACCAGTGTGCTAACAACACACAGAGTGGAGAAGGGCATCAGAGGAGCGGAGAGGGGGGGCAGGACCAGTGTGCTAACAACACACAGAGTGGAGAAGGGCATCAGAGGAGCGGAGAGGGGGGGCAGGACCAGTGTGCTAACAACACACAGAGTGGAGAAGGGCATCAGAGGAGCGGAGAGGGGGGCAGGACCAGTGTGCTAACAACACACAGAGTGGAGAAGGGCATCAGAGGAGCAGAGAGGGGGGCAGGACCAGTGTGCTAACAACACACAGAGTGGAGAAGGGCATCAGAGGAGCAGAGAGGGGGGGGCAGGACCAGTGTGCTAACAACACACAGAGTGGAGAAGGGCATCAGAGGAGCAGAGAGGGGGGGCAGGACCAGTGTGCTAACAACACACAGAGTGGAGAAGGGCATCAGAGGAGCGGAGAGGGGGGGCAGGGCCAGTGTGCTAACAACACACAGAGTGGAGAAGGGCATCAGAGGAGCAGAGAGGGGGGGCAGGGCCAGTGTGCTAACAACACACAGAGTGGAGAAGGGCATCAGAGGAGCGGAGAGGGGGGGGCAGGGCCAGTGTGCTAACAACACACAGAGTGGAGAAGGGCATCAGAGGAGTGGAGAGGGGGGGGGGGCAGGGCCAGTGTGCTAACAACACACAGAGTGGAGAAGGGCATCAGAGGAGCAGAGAGGGGGGGGGGGCAGGACCAGTGTGCTAACAACACACAGAGTGGAGAAGGGCATCAGAGGAGCAGAGAGGGGGGGGGGGCAGGGCCAGTGTGCTAACAACACACAGAGTGGAGAAGGGCATCAGAGGAGCAGAGAGGGGGGGCAGGACCAGTGTGCTAACAACACACAGAGTGGAGAAGGGCATCAGAGGAGCAGAGAGGGGGGCAGGACCAGTGTGCTAACAACACACAGAGTGGAGAAGGGCATCAGAGGAGCAGAGAGGGGGGGGCAGGACCAGTGTGCTAACAACACACAGAGTGGAGAAGGGCATCAGAGGAGCAGAGAGGGGGGGCAGGACCAGTGTGCTAACAACACACAGAGTGGAGAAGGGCATCAGAGGAGCAGAGAGGGGGGGGGCAGGACCAGTGTGCTAACAACACACAGAGTGGAGAAGGGCATCAGAGGAGCAGAGAGGGGGGGGCAGGACCAGTGTGCTAACAACACACAGAGTGGAGAAGGGCATCAGAGGAGCGGAGAGGGGGGGGCAGGACCAGTGTGCTAACAACACACAGAGTGGAGAAGGGCATCAGAGGAGCGGAGAGGGGGGCAGGACCAGTGTGCTAACAACACACAGAGTGGAGAAGGGCATCAGAGGAGCGGAGAGGGGGGCAGGACCAGTGTGCTAACAACACACAGAGTGGAGAAGGGCATCAGAGGAGCAGAGAGGGGGGGCAGGACCAGTGTGCTAACAACACACAGAGTGGAGAAGGGCATCAGAGGAGCAGAGAGGGGGGGCAGGACCAGTGTGCTAACAACACACAGAGTGGAGAAGGGCATCAGAGGAGCAGAGAGGGGGGGGCAGGACCAGTGTGCTAACAACACACAGAGTGGAGAAGGGCATCAGAGGAGCGGAGAGGGGGGGGCAGGGCCAGTGTGCTAACAACACACAGAGTGGAGAAGGGCATCAGAGGAGCAGAGAGGGGGGGGGGGGGGCAGGGCCAGTGTGCTAACAACACACAGAGTGGAGAAGGGCATCAGAGGAGCGGAGAGGGGGGGGGGCAGGGCCAGTGTGCTAACAACACACAGAGTGGAGAAGGGCATCAGAGGAGCAGAGAGGGGGGGGGGCAGGGCCAGTGTGCTAACAACACACAGAGTGGAGAAGGGCATCAGAGGAGCGGAGAGGGGGGGGGGCAGGGCCAGTGTGCTAACAACACACAGAGTGGAGAAGGGCATCAGAGGAGCAGAGAGGGGGGGGGGGGGCAGGACCAGTGTGCTAACAACACCCTGTGCATTGACATCTGGGGCTGAGCAGTGGAGAATCATGTAGCGTTACTGATAGAAACCCCCGATTTAAAGCCTCCCTGTCTGCCTGAAAACTCAAATGCACACTCTCCCAGCTGAGCAGCGCGCACGCCCTCTCACTAGTCACCAGAAACGGTCTCACTCTCCCAGCTGAGCAGCGCGCACGCCCTCTCACTAGTCACCAGAAACGGTCGCACTCTCCCAGCTGAGCAGCACGCACGCCCTCTCACTAGTCACCAGAAAGGGTTCCTCTCACAGCTGAGCAGTGCGCACGCCCTCTCACTGGTCACCAGAAATGGTCCCTCTCTCCCAGATGAGCAGCACGCACGCCCTCTCACTAGTCACCAGAAACGGTCCCTCTCTCACAGCTGAGCAGCACGCACGCCCTCTCACTAGTCACCAGAAACGGTCCCTCTCTCACAGCTGAGCAGCGCGCACGCCCTCTCACTAGTCACCAGAAACGGTCCCTCTCTCACAGCTGAGCAGCGCGCACGCCCTCTCACTAGTCACCAGAAACGGTCCCTCTCTCACAGCTGAGCAGCACGCACGCCCTCTCACTAGTCACCAGAAACGGTCTCACTCTCACAGCTGAGCAGCACGCACGCCCTCTCACTAGTCACCAGAAACGGTCCCTCTCTCCCAGCTGAGCAGCACGCACGCCCTCTCACTAGTCACCAGAAACGGTCTCACTCTCCCAGCTGAGCAGCACGCACGCCCTCTCACTAGTCACCAGAAACGGTCCCTCTCTCCCAGCTGAGCAGCTCGCACGCCCTCTCACTAGTCAACAGAAACGGACCCTCTCTCCCAGCTGAGCAGTACGCACGCCCTCTCACTAGTCACCAGAAACGGTCTCACTCTCACAGCTGAGCAGCACGCACGCCCTCTCACTAGTCACCAGAAACGGTCTCACTCTCACAGCTGAGCAGCATGCACGCCCTCTCACTAGTCACCAGAAATGGTCCTTCTCTCACAGCTGAGCAGCACGCACGCCCTCTCACTAGTCACCAGAAACGGTCTCACTCTCACAGCTGAGCAGCATGCACGCCCGCTCACTAGTCACCAGAAACGGTCTCACTCTCACAGCTGAGCAGCGCGCACGCCCTCTCACTAGTCACCAGAAACGGTCTCACTCTCACAGCTGAGCAGCACGCACGCCCTCTCACTAGTCACCAGAAACGGTCCCTCTCTCACAGCTGAGCAGCACGCACGCCCTCTCACTAGTCACCAGAAACGGTCTCACTCTCACAGCTGAGCAGCACGCACGCCCTCTCACTAGTCACCAGAAACGGTCCCTCTCTCACAGCTGAGCAGCACGCACGCCCTCTCACTAGTCACCAGAAACGGTCTCACTCTCCCAGCTGAGCAGCGCGCACGCCCTCTCACTAGTCACCAGAAACGGTCTCACTCTCCCAGCTGAGCAGCGCGCACGCCCTCTCACTAGTCACCAGAAACGGTCGCACTCTCCCAGCTGAGCAGCACGCACGCCCTCTCACTAGTCACCAGAAAGGGTTCCTCTCTCACAGCTGAGCAGCGCGCACGCCCTCTCACTGGTCACCAGAAATGGTCCCTCTCTCCCAGATGAGCAGCACGCACGCCCTCTCACTAGTCACCAGAAACGGTCCCTCTCTCACAGCTGAGCAGCGCGCACGCCCTCTCACTAGTCACCAGAAACGGTCCCTCTCTCACAGCTGAGCAGAGCGCACGCCCTCTCACTAGTCACCAGAAACGGTCCCTCTCTCACAGCTGAGCAGCACGCACGCCCTCTCACTAGTCACCAGAAACGGTCTCACTCTCACAGCTGAGCAGCACGCACGCCCTCTCACTAGTCACCAGAAACGGTCCCTCTCTCCCAGCTGAGCAGCACGCACGCCCTCTCACTAGTCACCAGAAATGGTCTCACTCTCCCAGCTGAGCAGCACGCACGCCCTCTCACTAGTCACCAGAAACGGTCCCTCTCTCCCAGCTGAGCAGCTCGCACGCCCTCTCACTAGTCAACAGAAACGGACCCTCTCTCCCAGCTGAGCAGCACGCACGCCCTCTCACTAGTCACCAGAAACGGTCTCACTCTCACAGCTGAGCAGCATGCACGCCCTCTCACTAGTCACCAGAAATGGTCCTTCTCTCACAGCTGAGCAGCACGCACGCCCTCTCACTAGTCACCAGAAACGGTCTCACTCTCACAGCTGAGCAGCACGCACGCCCTCTCACTAGTCACCAGAAACGGTCCCTCTCTCACAGCTGAGCAGCACGCACGCCCTCTCACTAGTCACCAGAAACGGTCTCACTCTCCCAGCTGAGCAGCGCGCACGCCCTCTCACTAGTCACCAGAAACGGTCTCACTCTCCCAGCTGAGCAGCGCGCACGCCCTCTCACTAGTCACCAGAAACGGTCGCACTCTCCCAGCTGAGCAGCACGCACGCCCTCTCACTAGTCACCAGAAAGGGTTCCTCTCTCACAGCTGAGCAGCGCGCACGCCCTCTCACTGGTCACCAGAAATGGTCCCTCTCTCCCAGATGAGCAGCACGCACGCCCTCTCACTAGTCACCAGAAACGGTCCCTCTCTCACAGCTGAGCAGCACGCACGCCCTCTCACTAGTCACCAGAAACGGTCCCTCTCTCACAGCTGAGCAGCGCGCACGCCCTCTCACTAGTCACCAGAAACGGTCCCTCTCTCACAGCTGAGCAGCACGCACGCCCTCTCACTAGTCACCAGAAACGGTCTCACTCTCACAGCTGAGCAGCACGCACGCCCTCTCACTAGTCACCAGAAACGGTCCCTCTCTCCCAGCTGAGCAGCACGCACGCCCTCTCACTAGTCACCAGAAACGGTCTCACTCTCCCAGCTGAGCAGCACGCACGCCCTCTCACTAGTCACCAGAAACGGTCCCTCTCTCCCAGCTGAGCAGCTCGCACGCCCTCTCACTAGTCAACAGAAACGGACCCTCTCTCCCAGTTGAGCAGCACGCACGCCCTCTCACTAGTCACCAGAAACGGTCTCACTCTCACAGCTGAGCAGCACGCACGCCCTCTCACTAGTCACCAGAAACGGTCCCTCTCTCACAGCTGAGCAGCACGCACGCCCTCTCACTAGTCACCAGAAACGGTCTCACTCTCACAGCTGAGCAGCGCGCACGCCCTCTCAC